>NW_024870995.1:22500-247500 GCF_019054845.1 Dipodomys spectabilis | reverse complement strand
AAGTACAGCATGAGGATGTGTGTGTCTGCCGAAAGCCCAGAAGACTCCACAATCCAGCCCAAGCACACTCTCCCATATCCTTTTGCCTCTTAGGTCTGTCTATGCGTCTGCTGGAATCGAAAAAAGGTCTTTCCTTCTTCGCATTTGAGCACAGTGAAGAGTACCAGCAGGCCCAGCACAAGTTCCTGGCAGCTGTGGAATCCATGGAGCCCAACAACATTGTGGTGCGTGAGTCCTGCAGCTCTGGGCAGAATAGGGTCTGAACAGCTCCTCTGCACCAGGGCCAGGCCCCCTGGTGATTTGAGGAGGTGTGCCTGCAGGCACTGCTTCCCCAAGCAGGAGGGACACCTGTGTACAATGCAAGTGTGCTAGGAACTAAGCAGCGGGCAGTCTGTGAGAGGAGCACATAGTCCTGTCTAGGACTGCCTGCACCTGCGTCTCCTGGCACGGCCTGTGCCGCACTTCATTGGAACAGCAGAGGGAGTGCGTGGGTCCTGGGCAGCTCAGTCTGCATCCTGTACCTTTAGCTTTACATGCCCAGGCCCCTCTGCTTCCCAGGCTCACTCACCTGCAGTGAGCACTCCGACCTGTTCCCAGGTGGGAAAGAAGGCTACCTGTTACCTTGCCTGGCAAGCTGACCAGGCCCGACTCTTGAGTTCCTATCAGGAGTCAAATCATTGGTTAAATTGGAAGGGAAATGTGTCCCTTCTGAAGCTCATTACTCCCAGCATATGCAGGGCCCATGCATCTGGGATTATTCCCACATGGGCCTGCCTGCAGCCCTTCCCTAGGACTCTCCTCCTTTCTGGCAGGTTCTTCTCCAGACAAGCCCCTATCACGTCGACTCACTTCTGCAGCTCAGTGATGCCTGCCGTTTTCAGGAGGACCAGGAGATGGCCCGAGACCTCACAGGTGAGAAGCCCCTGCGCCTGCCGCTGGAGCAGCTCCTGGGCACAGGCAGACAGTGTTTCACAAGATGAAGACAGAGGCTGTGGAAAGTATGCAGTGCATTGTGTAGCTACCACCATGGTCTGTTTTAGAGCACTTTCGTGTCCTGTGGAAGAAGTCTCACTCTCTGTTGCCCTTCCCTGACCTCGGGAACACTCTTCTGCTCTGTCTTTGTGAGTTTGCCTTGTATGGAACTTTCATGTAGATGGAACCATATAAGTACGTGTGGCTTCTTTCATTCACTGAAATGTGTGTGCTGTCTGTACTGTAGCATGTACTACACCTGCACCCTGTTGGTGGTTGCGTAATATTCCACCTGTGTGTAGACCACATTTGTAGACCATCTTCAGTTGATGGGCCTTTGGTCTGTTTTCTGGCTACTGTAGATAGTGCTGCTGTGAACACGAGTGTGCAGGTTTTGTGGGTGTTTATGCTTGTGTTACACACATAGTGTTAGCGGAACACAGTGCCAGTCATGCCTCATAGTGTCTAAGGTTTTTCTGTCTCAAGCTCACAAGTTCTGCGTTGCAGTAAACTCAGACTGGCATCAAGAATACCCAGGAGGTCCCCCCTGCCCTGTGTCCAGGATTTTCTCTATTTTGAGTCATCAGAGGGGGCCGCAGTTGCCACACAGTGGCTGTGACACCTGCCTTGGTGTGTCTGTGGTCCACAGAGAGAGCACTGTACAGCATGGAGTGTGCGTTCCACCCTCTGTTCAGCCTTACCAGTGGGACTTGCCGGCTGGACTACCGCAGGCCTGAGAACAGGTGAGCATGCCTGTCCTGAAGCCTCTCCGGGGAGGGTCCTGTCCTGTCGCTGCTGGCCCCTGTTCTTGGAAGCAAGGTTTCACGAGGTGCCCATAAGTTACACCAGTGACAGCTTTGAGTTCAGAGCGCAGGGGGCAAGAATCTGTCTTCAAGGTGAACCAGGGCCCTGCAGGTCCAGAATTCCTTTCAAGCCTTGGTACTCACAGCCAAAGTGCAAGAACTCAAGGTTAGACTGGCCCTAAATAAAACCCGTCTGAGTTAGCAGTGAGTCTGACAGGCTACCTTGCTACAGTGATGTCTATAATTATGTTTTCTTGTGTATTTGGAGGAGAAGGCTAATTCTCTCAGTTGAGAATATTTTAGCATGCTTTGCAGGCATGGGTCCTGATTTTTAAGCTGTGTTCAGTGGAGATTCAGTTTGATTTGTGTGATTGCCATTCTTTCCCTTACCAGCCTTTGGCATTAGCCCACTTATCAGGCCTGGGCAGCTGCAGTAGACCCCTTCTCACATCCAGTGCCCTGCTCTGGCTGTTCTGGCGAATTCCTGTGTAGGACACCCAGTGTCCTGTCATCTGCACTGGGTGCTGCATCTCGACTGTCTCCACTGGATGGCTTTGTGTTGCTTTTGTCTTTTCCCGTTTCTTTGAAACGGGTTCTAAAGTGAATGAGGGTAACTAAAGTTACCCACCATTAGCACTGAGTGTAAAGTAAGATCATAACTCTTAACAGATTTTAACTCTCTTCCTTTCCATGATAAATAGCAAACAAAACCCACAAAGGTAGTAATCCTAGTGACTCTGGAGCCTGGGATCTGAGGATTGCAGTTTAAAGCCAGCCTGGGCAGAAGAGTCTATGTAGCGTGTAAGCCCCAGGACTGGCGCGCGCACAGGCACGCGCACACACACACACAAAAACACATAAAGATGAAGTCTTCTAACGAGCTTGATTTTAATCAGACATGGTAGTACCTGTAGTCCCAGCACTTGGGAGTCTGAGGTGATTAAAAACAAGATTTCAAAATGATCTTGGGCAACATTAGACCTATCCATATGTTTTTCATATGTAAGTACATTTATACTAAAAGAAAGGCTTATACCTTCATCCAGACAGAATGTTTACTGAGAGATGGAACATATAGATGTCTCTCAGTTGTGCTCTGTGACTCTGCTGTTGCTTTAACCATTTCAAATGTAGGAGCTTCTATCTGGCCCTCTACAAGCAGATGAGCTTCCTGGAGAAACGAGGCTGTCCACGCACAGCTCTGGAATACTGCAAGCTCATCCTGAGGTGAGTGTCCACCCAAGCCAAGCTACCATCCGTCCTCACCACAGCAGCCCCAGGTCTGGGGACTAGCCATGATGATATACCTCTCTTTCCCCTCTGCTCTTGGCTTGCTGTGCTTGTCTCTGGAAGCCTCGAGCCAGATGAGGACCCCCTATGCATGCTGCTGCTTGTGGACCACCTGGCCTTACGGGCCCGGAACTACGAGTACTTGATCCAGCTGTTCCAGGAGTGGGAGGTAGGTGTGAGTCTGAGCACACTGTGACTCAAGTGTGTCAGTGTCTCTCTCGCCTTCTTTGTCCATACACTATGTGTCCAAAGGGCAGTTTCCCAGTGCACTGGCGAGGATATAAGAGCTAGGGTGAATACCATGGTACTCCCACCTTGTTGGCTCCCTCCTACTTTGAACAGAATCTAGTCTCCCTAGAATGTAGTCTAGTAGCTTAGTGTCGAGACGCATGGCACCACACACTGCTTGCTGCAGAAAGACGTGCACATAGTGCTCATAGTGATGGGAAGTTGTGAAAGCCTTAGAGCAGGCTGTCACCTGTACAGTAGGGTACAGCCATGAAGTAGAGAGTACCCTCAAACCAGCGTAGGGACTCCAGCACACTGTCCAGTCCATGTCCTGCAGAGGCACAACATCCTCAGGCCCAGACGCCGGCCCGCTGCAGTGGAACTGGCGCAGGCCTCACGCCAGACCGGGTCGGCGCTCACTCTGTGAAGTGAAGTGAGGCATACTAGGTTAGAAGCTATGTGCTAAAACTAGCTACGTCTTTCTAATGCAGCTACTGGAAAGTTTAAGCAGCACCCAGCTCCTCTTATCTCATGTGGAGGAGGTGTCAGCCTTCGCTTCCCCTCCCCCCCCCCTCCCAAAAGCAAGGACTGGGGGGGCAGAGGGATGACAACACTGTTTCTATGCTTGAACATTTTCATAGTACATGTTTTCCACACATAATAAAACATTCCACTTTCCAGAAATATTTGGAGCTCATAAAACTAGGGAGCTGCACAGCACTAGTGGCTCACACCTGTAATCCTAGCTACTCAGGAGACTGAGATCTGAGGATCATGGTTTAAAGCCAGCTTAGGCAGGAAAGTCCATGAGACTTATACCTCCAGTTAACCACCAAAAAGCCAGAAGTGGAGCTAGTGGTAGAGTGCTAGCCATGATCAAAAAAGCTAATGGATGGCACCCAAGCCTAGTTCAGTCTCCTGCACAGAATAACACAAGGAGAGGTTCTGGGGGGTCTCACAAAAACAGGGCTGTGGGAGAGGTTTTGTGCTTGTTTCTAAGATTATAGCACACTTTGAAGATGATTTCATTTTAAGGGGAGAAGGATAGTAAATCTCATGTCTGTTACATACATGCATAGTGAAGGGAGAGAATGGCTTCTCTGAATGGTGAGGTGTTGATACATCTCGTCTTCACTGACTCACACAGAGAAAGGGCTGGCTTCCCTGCTGTCAGAGCTGAGAGCAAGTGCTAAGCCTCCGCTCTTCAGGCCCTCACTAGCTGATGGAGCATCCTTCTTCTGGTGAGGCTGTTTCCCACCCTCTCCTGTCCTTTAGTCCTGTGCATACAGAAAATCTCTTTAGACAAATGTTGCGTTTTCTGTATTTCTTTATCCTGAGTTAAGGAGGTACCTTCATGAAACCCACCAGCTGTGTCTGGCTCTGTGGGGGTACCTGACAGCATCTGAGTCTCTGTAGTCCTTCACTTGGTATCTTTTGGGAGGTCTAGTGCCTGGACTCAGGAGGTTAAGCTCTTGCTCAGCTTGCTTACTCAAGAGTTGGTGCACTATGGAGTGGAGCTATACCTTCACTTCCAGGGTTTTTTTGTTTTGTTTTGTTTTGTTTTTGTTTTTGCTGGTTAATTGGAGATAAAGGTCTGTCTGTGTAGGCTGGCTTCCAAGCCTCAATCCTTAGATCTGTCTCCTAATAGAACCTTCACATTTTTTGTCTTCATGACCTTGAGGGCCCAGACTTTGTTTCTTCATTAACCTTATAGGCTCATCGGAACCTGTCTCAGCTCCCAAATTTTGCCTTCTCGGTTCCACTGGCATATTTTCTCCTGAGTCAGCAAACAGACCTCCCTGAGCATGAGCTCAGCTCTGCAAGGGAAAAGGCCTCTCTCTTGGTCCAGCAGGCGCTCACCATGTTTCCTGGAGGTAGGTGCCATGCCTGTGGAGGGATGTATGCCTTCCAGAGGGCCGTCTTCCTCTTGTGTTCCCTAGAGAGTGGGATCTGCCCACGAAGATAACTTGCCTTCCTCAGGGTGGGACAGATCCAGCTTCTAACCCTCCTTTTAGTAAAGGACATATACACACTAACAGGACTAAACAACTGCTATACTGGTGCTTAGAAATCTGGCCAAGTACAAGGAACAGCAGGGAGAGGGACACATCCATACCCTTTGGGGCTTAGTAGCAGGTGAGAGAAAGACCATGATGTCAGCCAGAGATACACTATGTTATACAGATTTTGCTGTTAGGGAGAAAAGCGGAGCAGAGAGTGTCTAGGCCCGGCCCAGAGGTAGTGTATGGGCATCAGCCTGGAGATGTTATTGTGCTATACAGCTGTTAGGGCTCCCACAGACACACTGGGCAGGGTCTCAGCATGCTTCCGTCTGCTCCCTGACCATAGGGTCGGCTCTGTTAACTGAGACGCCACCTATGATCTCTGAGGTTCAATACAGTTGGCAGCTCCTGGGCTTCCATAGACAACTCGTAGAGGTGATGCAGGACTAGGCAGCCTGTGTGCTGCACGGCAGAACTGGCCCTGCTACCTCACAAGGGTCTTCAGAAGCCACTGGCAGCTTTGCATATGCAGGCTATCACCAAGCCAGTACTCAGCCAGAATGCTGCCTGCCACGGGGCTGGGCAGGGAGGACAGCGCCCAGCGTGCCACCTACTGACCCACGTCTGGACCTGTGGGAGGGCACCGGTGGCTCCCACCTCCATCTGTCTTCCATGAGGTCTGGTCTTCATACGGTTAAAATACCCAGCTACCCAGCCGGGCGCTGGTGGCTCACGCCTGTAATCCTAGCTACTCAGGAGGCTGAGATCTGAGGATCGCGGTTCAAAGCCAGCCCGGGCAGGAGAGACCGTGAGACTCCTATCTCCAATAAACCACCAGAAAACCGGAAGTGGCGCTGTAGCTCAAGTGGTAGAGCGCTCACCTTGAACTGAAGAGCTGAGGGACAGCGCCCAGGCCCAGAGTTCAAGCCCCACGACTGACCAAAAAAAAAAAAATACCCAGCTACCCATTAAAGGGGGATGATGCCTAACTCTGTCTCACTACAGGTGAGGGCACTAGAAGGTTAAAGGACAAGCTTCTATTTCTGAGGTAGAAACCCCAGCCTCTAATCTGAACCCTCAACAGCAGTAACTCAGTGCTGGTCAAAAACAAGGCCCCACTGGCTGTCCCAACGTCCTTCACCCTAAAAATACCCAGTGATAGGCCAGTGCTGGTGGCTCACACCTGTGATCCTAGCTACTCAGGAGGCTGAGATTTGAGGACTATGGTTTGAAACCAGCCTGGGCAGAAAAGTCCATGAGACTCTTAACCTCCAATTGACCCCCTAAGCCAGAACTGGGGCTGTGGCTCAAAGTGGCAGAGCAGTTGACTTGAACAGAAAACCTCAGGCACAGTGCCCAAGCCCTGAGTTCAAGCCCCATGGCCAACAAAAAAAATAGCTAGCTGTGTCTGTGACAGGGACCTTACTAAGTCCCTTGTCATCCGCCATGGGTGGTGGGAGCAAGTGTAATGAGGTCATAAGCTCACGGAGCCCTTGCTTCTCCCGCAGTCCTCATGCCCTTGCTCGAATACTGCAGTGTGCGGCCCGATGCCACAGTCTCAAGCCACCGCTTCTTTGGACCAGATGCTGAGATAAGGTAACTAACTGTCTGTGGGTACTGCTCCCCCTCACAGCAGCAGAAGGGCTTTCAGGGGCTGTGGCACTGAAGGGTCGGAGTGGAACACAAGGGTGTAGCTCCGGGCATCTGTGCCCTCCGTTTTGACAGCCTTGGGGGCAGGAAGCCTCTGGGGGAGCCGGGACTGATTTCCATAGGAGGAAGGTTCTGGAACTCTGATCCATGTAAAAGACATCCTCACCTCTGAGAGAAAAAGTGCCGCTGGAGCAAGTGAGCACCCTCTGACCTAAGACATGAGGTTCACAAAGATGCCTGCTTATGAGAGTGGGAGAGCAGGGCATGAGGTGGGTGTACAGCCCTCGAGGGCCTCAGCACGGGGACATGGAAGGGCTGAGCTCGACCGTCACAGTAGTAGGAACAGGGGGAGGATGTAGCCTATGGAAACCCAGCCCTGTCTCTCCATCAGCAGGCTGCAGGCTGACCTCCAGGGCCTGCTCCATGCTGATACAGACATGCACATCACACACTCTATGAGTCTGTGGAGTGACCCCACTGTCCACAGACTGCTTGGGCCAGTCTGGACCTCCCTCTGCCTACCACTGAGGTCCTGCTGGGAGAGGTTTCTGCTTACGGATACTACTCTCCCACAGCCAGCCCCCTGCCTTGAGCCAACTGGTGAATCTGTACCTCGGGAGGTCCCACTTTCTCTGGAAAGAACCTGCCATCATGAACTGGCTGGAGGAAAATGTCCGAGAGGTTCTGCAGATAGTAGATGCTGGAGACCCTGTCGTGGGGTCCTGTGAGAGCAGGTGAGCTAAGCGGGGCTTTCCAGAGCTTGGGTGGGGCGCCCCGCATCTGGCATCAGCACCTGCTCTGCCCTCCTTGGGTCACAGCTGTGGGGCAGCAGGACTGTGAACTGCAAAAAGCAGCTCTTGTGAGGTTGGAGGGGCAAGCGTATAAACTGCTGCTGTCGGTGGGCCCTGGAGGGCCCTGGGGTAAGCTGCTGTCACTGTCTGCACAGAACGGTGTGTGTGATGGTGTAGTCACATTGGTTTTTTTTGGTTTTGGTTTTGTTTTTTCTGGGGTTTTTTTTGTTTTGTTTTGTTTTGTTTTTTTTGGGTCCGGTCGTGGGGCCTGAACTCTGGGCCTGGGCGCTGCCCCTCAGCTCTTCAGCTCAAGGCTAGTACTCTACCACTTGAGCCACAGCGCCACTTCCGGGTTTTTTCTTTTTGCTTATGTGGTGCTGAGGAATCGAACCCAGGGCCTCATGCATGCAAGGCAAGCGCTCTACCACTGAGCCACCTTCCCAGCCCCAAGTCACATTGTTTTAACTTCATCTTTTTTTGGTCAGTCGTGGGGCTTGAACTCTGGGCCTGAGCGCTGTCCCTCAGCTCTTCAACTCAAGGTGAGCGCTCTACCGCTTGAGCCACAGCGCCACTTCCGGTTTTCTAGTGGTTTATTGGAGATAAGAGTCTCACGGGGGCTGGGAAGGTGGCTCAGTAGTAGAGCACTTGCCTTGCATGCATGAGGCCCTGGGTTCCATTCCTCAGCACCACATAAGCAAAAAGAAAAAAGCTGGAGTGGCACTGTGGCTCAAGTGGTAGAGTACTAGCCTTGAGGTAAAGAGCTGAGGGACAACGCCCAGGCCCAGAGTTCAGGCCCCACGACTGGACCCCCCGAAAAAAAGTCTCATGGAGTTTCCTGCCCGGGCTGGCTTTGAACCACGATCCTTAGGTCTCAGCCTCCTGAGTAGCTAGGATTACAGGTGTGAGCCACTGGCACCCGGCTAACTTCATCTTGACCATGAGCTTTTTTCCACATTTGCTGTGACACTTGTCAATCTCACCATCACTAGGGAAACATTGAAGCCAGCAGGTGCCCACAGTTAACCATGCTGGCTTCTCCTTTCCCACATGTAGGGATTCTAGTGGCTTATAACCTGACGTGCTGCTTATAAAGAACAAGCCCTTGCCTGTGTGTGCAGTTTGTCTGGTCTGTGGCCCTCCATAGACCCTGACTCTGGAGATTGCAGCAGCTAGGCTGGCGGGTACACCAATTCCCAGAGCCACCAAGGACTTGAGACTGAGGCTTGGACCTGGGCGGTGTTCCTCAGCTCTTCAGCTCAAGGCAAGCATTCTACCACTTGAGCCACAGCGCCACTTCCAGTTTTCTGGTGGTTCATTGGAGATGGAGTCTTAGGGGTGCCAGGCGCCAGTGGCTCACAACTGTAATACTAGCTACTCAGGAGGCTGAGATCTGAGGATTGCGGTTCAAAGCCAGCCCGGGCAGGAAAGTCGGTGAGACTCTTATCTCAATAAAAACCACTAGAAAACCGGAAATGGTGCTGTGGCTCAAGCGGTAGAGCTCTCTCCTTGAGTTGAAGAGCGCAGGGATGGCCCAAGCCCAGAGTTCAAGCCCCATGACCGACCCAAAAAAAAAAAAAAAAAAAAGTCACAGGGCCTTTCTTGCTCGGGCTGGCTTTGAACTGCAATCCTCAGACCTCAGCCTCCTGAGTAGCTAGGATGACAGGCGTGAGCAGCCGGGCCGGCTCTGTGGACTGCTCCCCTCCCCCAGCCCAGCAGGAGGGGTGCCCAGCATTCGCGCCCACTGTGGAGATGGCCTGAGCTGCGGCGAACGCCTTCTCGGCCAGCGAGGAAGAACGACCACCACACCAGGAGTCTTCTCAGATCACACTTTATTGGAGAGCTTTTGAGTTGATGGGAGAGCTTGAGCAAGAGACCCCGTGTACAGAAATGTGGCCGCTTATATAGGGAATAGGAACACGGGTCGTTCTATCATTGGTCGTCTGCCTTTCACCGTCACCAGGTGCCACGGGATTGGCTGGGGACTCTACGTGGCTCGCGCATGCGCAAAGCCCGGGACCCACAGTCCCGCCAAGCACTGCCTAATATGGAGTTGTTTACCTCAAAGCTGCAAGGAAGTGGGCGCCATCTTGTAATGGCATTCGCCCCGGCTCCCCGCACTGAGCAAATTCTCTGAGCCATGGCTGCAGCTGCCATCATTCCTGTCTCACAGATAAGGGTGGGATTATTTAGGCCACTGCCAGGTTTGTCTCCACAGTCTGCCCTTGGAGACCCTAAAGAGGGCCAGAGGACTGGCCCTGAGCATGAGATGGAAGGAGGTTCTTGGCCAGTCTGAGGGAACCAGCTCCTTCTGGGCTGGTTCCAGAATCAGTGGGGCTTGCTTGATTTTTCCCTTGATGAGTACCAATTACTCGTTTTGTTTTTCCTGGCCTTAGAAGGAAGGTGCTTTTCCAGCGTGCTCCCAGAAATATCCACCGCCATGTGATCCTCTCGGAGATCAAGGAAGCCGTTGCTGCCCTGCCCCCGGTAAGAGAGGGCCCTAAAAAGGGGCCAGTGACTTGGGGTCACACACTGGTGGGCTAGGCAGGCCTGGCTAGGACAGAGGGCTCCTCTCCTCAGCCATCTGGAGGCTAGGCCTGTATCTCTGCACCATGGACTTGGTGAGCTGTCTCAGCAAGGTCTTGGGCTGTGTCCCCCTGCAGCCCAGCCTGTACTGACTTCCCTGCCCCAGGCTAGGCCCTGGCTGCCACTATCTGAAACGTGACCTAGAGGAATATAATGGGAGGAGCAGGGAACGGCTGATGGTGGGCTGCTTCCATGAGGGCTTTCAAGCACTCCCTGGCTTAACCATGACTTCCTTGTTGTCTCTCATTACTGACACTGCCAGCCTGGTCTCAGGCGCCAAGGCTCCCCTCCTGTCCAGTAGAGCATGGTGCTTCAAATCATGGGCTAAGTAAGGATGGGCCATCTGGTGTGCTAGCGTTTTGCGTGAGAGACCAGCAGCTCTGGTTACTGGCCTGGGGTCCCCATCTACCACTGTCACTGCTGACACTAGTGTCTGCTTTCCCCACCCCCCCTCAAGGGGTGGGGTGTTTTGAACTGTGACTGTACTGCCTCCTGCTGGACGGGAGGCTCCTCCACCATCCCCACTCCCACTCTTTGAAGCTTCTTGGTACAGAACTCAGGCATTTCAGCCAGACATGTGGCTGCCTCCTACTAGACCCATGCAATCCAGGTTGGGAGCCCCTCACTGCTGGGAAGGCAGGGGCTCCCAGCGTGCTCCAGCGTCTCTGTTTTGTGTCCCTCTGAAGGATGTGACCACGCAGTCTGTGATGGGGTTTGACCCTCTGCCGCCCCTGGACACCATCTACTCCTACGTCAGACCAGAGAGGTACCTGCCCCTGCTTTGCTGTCACGCTTACACAGACCTAGGTCAGGGCTTGGAGGTGCTCGGGGGCTTGCCACCCTGCAGAGCAGGAGATGGAGAAGCAAGCACAAGCATTCAGAGAGCCATCCCAGCATCTGAGTACTTTCCTGTTGGGTTTTGTAGCAAGTAGGAGAGATACAGTGGGACACAAAAGAAGAAACCACCTCTGGAGTGATATGAGGGGTGGATGTGGCCCAGGTAAATTCCATGCATGTGTGGGACTACCAGTGAAGCTTCACATTGTACTGTTTGCAGGCAGGTTTGTGCATGTGTGTGCAGGCACACACTGCTGTTAGGTCTTAAACTCAGAGCATTGCACTTTCAGCTCTACCACTTGATCCATGCCTCCAATCCAGCTTTTCTTGCTAGTTAATTGGAAATGAAGTCTCACGGATTTTTCTGCTCAAAGTAGCTTTGAATCATGATCTTTATTCAGATGTCAGCTTCCTGAGCAGCCAGAAGTACAGACATGAGCTACCAGCCCCTAGCTAATATATACTTTCTAATTCAAAAACGTTACAATAAAGAAACCAGCTCTGCCCTTGTAAATGCTTTGTGGAGTGCTCCGGGCGGTGGGCAACAGGCGAAGCATAGAACCTAGAGGTGAGCACATGATCAAAACTTCAGTGACAGACCATTGGGTAAGTGGTGTGACAGGAAGGACAGGGCCTGGCCAGGAAGCAGCAGTCACCTGCCTCAGAGAGGAAGAACTTGTGCTTTGGCCAGAGGATGTGGGCTATTCATCTAGCAGCAGTGTCATCATGTGCGAAAGCCCTGTGCCCAGAACCAAGCATAAGCCCAGAGTGCTGCAGTGAGGTCTATGTGCCTGGGTGAACATTCACGGGACCCCTTCAGAGCCTGATTTGTGAGCAGCTTTTGGAATCCAGGTCATGAAAGGCGTCTTTGCCCTTCCTTCCTGGCCTTCAAAATCAAGCGACTGCCTCACTGGCCACACCCCCATTGCTCCATCCTCAGTGGCCCCAGAAAGGCTCTCCTGCTTCAAGGAACGTGCCTGTAGGCCTTGGTGGGACACACTGAGTACAGCAATGACCCTTTTATAACATTTGGGCCGCAGACCAGGGGTGTGGCTGGGGTGGACGAGCCCTGGCCTTGCAGAAACGGGTCCCAGAGATCCATTCCCAGTACTACAGAAAGGAAGAGAAATAGGAAAGGGAAAGGAATCTCGGACTGCATGTTCATGAGGAAACCATCCCCATTAAGTTCTCTAGTAGACGAGCGTGAAGCTTACAATGTCTCTTGGTTCAGGCACACCCTGCTGGCTGTGGTGGCCTGGCCCACACAGCCCTTCCTTCACTGCCCTCCCTGCGTGTGGCGGGGCGGCCTCAGCTACCTGTCACCAGCAGGAACCTCTCGCACCATCCTGGCGTCTCTTGCCTTTCTTTTCCTACTGCTGAGTGCTTTCCTCAGCCCTCACCTGCTGAGAGCACACTGGAACCACAGATGTTCCTGGGCAAGGAGCCTCAGCCATAGCCACAGCAGCCTGATCATGGTCACGTCTTTTTTTTTTCCATGTGGTTCAGCAGGCCAGGCTGTGTAAAGGCAGTACCCTGATACCCTTCTCTCTCTCCCTCATTGACCCCCCTGACCTGGCCATGACCTGTCACTGGGCCTGGTCTGCTGGCTGACCCAGCAATTGATGGGGCTATCGTGAGCTGGCCTAAACAATGTCTGTTTAGTTTTGTTTTTGTGACCTTCCTTGACTTTCTCTTTCAGGCTAAATTCTATCACCCATGGAAACACAATTGCTCTCTTCTTCCGGTCATTATTGCCAAATTATACCACAGAGGTATGTTGATCCTGTCTTGGCCTCTCCTGCTGAGTAGGTATAGTCACATCCATGAGTGAGTTGTGTCATGACATACAGGAACAGGGCAGGGCTTCAGGGATATCCTGCCCAGAGGCTGCCGTCCTCGTGGGATGTAGAGACTTGTGAAGCTGTGAATGCTGTGAGGCAGCGTAGCTGGTGGACCCCATGGTCCAGGGCTTGGATTGAACATATGCATTTTTTTGCCTTGCCCAGGGACTTAGTAGGGTCGAGTCCAGTGCTGGAGTATTGGCTGCCCTAGGCTTTAGAGAGAACTCCAGTTTGGGTCCCAACCCCAAGTCCTGCCACAGGCGGTCCCTGCTCAGACATGTCTCATGTGCAGGGGGAGAGGCCGGAAGAAGGAGTGGCTGGAGGTCTGAATCGAAACCAAGGCTTGAACAGACTGATGCTGGCCGTTCGCGACATGATGGCCAACTTCCACTTCAATGACCTGGAGGCTGCTCGGGAGGACAATCCTGAGGGCGAGGGAGATTGGGACTGAGTCGTCTGCAGACGTTGTTGTGCCCAGTGCTCCTTAATTATGTTCCTGATTTCCTTTGTCTGAATTGACTGATTCCCTGAATGTATGGCTGGCCTGCATCTTGTTCTCCTGTAAATATAAATGGACCGCGCTCAGCTGCTGTGGATGAACTCTCTTTCCGGAGCCCTGGAGACTCAGCATTCTGTCTCCAGAGCAAGTCCCACTCCCAGGATTTGGTGCTCGGTGGGTCTGTGCAGGGTCCCCACCCTCACGTGCTTTTATCTTGAGAGTTGGTAGAGCAGACACACACAGCTCTCAGGACTGTGCTCTCTTCCTTCTAAGCAGCTAGGGGTTATGTTGGAGTCTCCCAGCCAGATGCCATAATTTGGGGGGGGAGTGGATGGATGCCATGCTGTCCACAAATGCTGTGCCAGCATAATTTCAGTGCTGGAGGTTCCACCTCGGGCCTTGAACATGCTGATGCACGTATGCTGCACCACCCACCTATACCTCTGACCCAAAACCATTACAGAACTTGACAGGAATGCCCAGAATCGAAGGGAAGACAGAGAAGCAAGTTTAGGGAGGAAAATTGTCCCAGGTAGATCAGGGTAACACAGGATAGAGATCAGGAGACATTTGATAGGAGGGCAGACAGGGTGCTCTAGCTGTTGAACCCTAGTCCGAGAGTGAGCTTGCTGCTTTGTAGATCCTGGATCAGCTGGCCACTCAGGGAGCCACACACACTGTACCTTAGCCACTGGCCTTAGCTGGACAGGGTGAGAGGCCTGTAACTCAGAAGCTGCTTCTGGAAGAATCCCAGCTAAGGCTACAAACTAGCAGGCATCTCACAGCCCAGATCTTCCTCCCGCCAGGGGCAGCCAGTGGGGCAGAAGGTCCCACCCGAGTCCTGCCCTCAGTCACCTCCATCGCTAGGAGGCTCCACTGCTGTCCAGTTACCTCTGTGGGTAGCTGGTGGCCTTGGTGGGACCGGGGACCTCAGGAGGGTCTGGCACATGTCCTTGAAACAGCTTTCAATCCTGGACTGACAGACCAGGCTTCATGGTGCACCTGCTTCCTCCTGAACCCTCAGCCTCCCTAGAAGGCTGTGTGCTCAGTGTGGGACTGCTGACCTGTTGCCCTTTGTCTTGAGTCATGGTGGGTGCATGGAAGGAAGCCTGTTTGCCATCTCCATATAGGGGCCTCCTGGAGTGATCTGGCCTTCATGAGAAGTCAGGCTGGCCCCCAGCGGGAGCCTGACTGGCAGGTTCACATAGTTGGGAGCTGGAGCTCCTAGGAGAAGCAAGCCAGGGCCAGTAGGGCCTCTGCCAGGCAACAACACTCATCCAAATGGGGTTTGGCTGAATGAAGGCAGGTACCAGTTCTGCAGAGGCTCCTGTAGCCTGTCCGCATATGGAGTAGAAGCAATATGGCCTGCGGTGTGCCTGGTCTGCTGCAAGAACCGGGTATGCAGCCAACCAGCTAGTAAAGCTCCTCTTCGCAACTCGTGTTGCATGGAAGACAGCGCCATGGACTGCAGCAAAAGCTCCTAAAGCCCCAGTCAGTGGTGGTCACTCCAGGACACTAGAGCTAAAAGTTGAAATTCAGCCAGCCCTGAGCATATGGTTTCATCTGGGGCTCATGTTGCCTCCTGTTTCCCTGTCCACAGCCAGAAGCTGACTCCAGCTCAGCCTTATCTTCCCATGAGGCACCGACAGGTGTGGCCCGTGGGATCCAGGACAGGGAGTCCCCAGGCAGGGCACCCTATTTCCGGTATCCACCAGCGGATGCTTGCCAGAGGAAGGATGTGGCCTCCCTGCCAGAGGCTGGATTCTCATGTCCTTTGAAGTCAGGCTGTGGGGTGGGGTGAGTGGGGGAGTGTCCATCTCAAAGGCCTCATTGTGGAGCTGGAGATAGCGTCCCTGGAATGCTGTGGAGCAGGGAGCTGGGGCCAAGGGCTACTCGCTACAGATGCCACATGCCACAGAGGCAGGTGGCGTGCAGCTGCCAGCTACCTGGGTGCTGCGTGGTTTTAAGGCCAGCTGTGCCAGCCTCTCCACGGA
Organism: Dipodomys spectabilis; assembly: GCF_019054845.1. NCBI lineage: Eukaryota > Metazoa > Chordata > Mammalia > Rodentia > Heteromyidae > Dipodomys > Dipodomys spectabilis. The sequence goes on along the minus strand of NW_024870995.1, from coordinate 232,009 downwards.
GGAGCAGAGGATCAGTCCACCCTCCTCACTTAGCTCTCAAGAGCACAGCAAGGCCCTGGGCCACAGGAAGCAGCTAACTGGGCCAATGAGGTGACAGTATGGCCTACCTCCACACCAGCCCTTGCAGCGGCTCGGGGCACACTGCATGGAGCATTCCCCTCTACGGTTACTCCCAGAGAGTACGGGCCTCCGAGTGCCTGTGCTGTCAGACAGAAAAGGGCCTGCCCATGAGGAAAGTGGTTGGCCCAGATCTAAAGGCGAAGGTTCGCTTCTGGCCTGTGCAGGTCCACTACCGAGTGTCTTGCGCTGTGAGGGGGACAGAAGGTGGACGCCCAGCAGCACTGTCACAGAGCAGCTTCCCAAATGTCCGTCACAATCCATGCTCACAAATGGGACGTAATCTGAAGGTGAAGGGGCTTTTTTGTTTTGGTCCTGAAGCTTGGACTCAGGGCCTCACACTCACTTGGCTTCTCCACTCACGGCCGGTGCTCTGCCACTTGAGCCATTGAGCTCTGGCATTGACTGTGTGTGTGTGTGCACATGCACGTCAGTCCTGAGGCTCGAACTCAGGGCCTACGTGTTGTCCCTCATTCTTTTTCTCAAGGCTAGTGCTCTTCCACTTGCGTCACAGCACCCCATCGGCTTTTTCTGAATAGTTGTCAGTAAAAGTCTCGTGGACTTTCCAGCCCTGGCTAGCTTATTCCTCAGATCTCAGCCTCCTGAGTAGGTATGAGCCACCACTACCCCGCTAGTTCTGGCTTTTTGCTAGTTAGATGAAGATAAAAGTCCCAATTTGTGTGGGCTGGCTTTGAACCTTTATCCTCAGATCTTAGCCTCTTGAGTAGCTAGTAGCAACCAGCTAATCAGAGGGGTTCAATTACCTGTAATAAGTCCAGTAGTAAAGATGTATATAAACAAAAAGGACCAAACTGGTGGGGTAATGGTGGTTCACTTGTAATTCTAGATATTCACAGGCTGAGATCTGAGGATCAAGGTTCAAAGCCAGCCTGGGCAGGAAAGTCCATGAGATTTCTTTTTTTTTTTTTTTGGGTCCGGTCGTGGGGCCTGAACTCTGGGCTTGGGCGCTGTCCCTCAGCTCTTCAGCTCAAGGCTAGCGCTCTACCACTTGAGCCACAGCGCCACTTCCGGCTTTTTTCTTTTTGCTTATGTGGTGCTGAGGAATGGAACTCAGGGCCTCAGGCATGCAAGGCAAGCGCTCTACCACTGAGCCACCTTCCCAGCCCGGTCCATGAGATTTCTATCTCCAGTTAACCACCAGAAAACCAGAAGTGGTGCTCTGACTCAAAATGGTACAGTTGCTGGGCACCAGTGGCTCATGCCTATAATCCTAGCTACTCAGGAGGCTGGTATATGAGGATCGTGGTTCAAAGCCATCCCAGGCAGAAAAGTCCATGAGACTCACCAATAAAGTACTAGAAAACCGGAAGTGAGGCTGTGGCTCAAGTGGTAGAGCGTTACCTTGAGCTGAAGAGCACAGGGACATTGCCCAAACCGAGTTTAAACCCCATGACTGACAAAAAAAGGGGCGAGGGGGGGGGGGTGGAGAGGATTCGGGAACCAGTGGCTCCCGCCTGTAATCCTAAGTACTCAGGATGCTGAGATCTGAGGATCATGGTTCAAAGCCAGCCCAGGCAGGAAAATCGTTAAGACTCTAATCTCCAATTAACCACCAGAAAACTGGAAGTGGTGCTGTGGCTCAAGCAGTTGCCTTGAGCCAAATAGCTGAGGGATACCACCCAGGCCCAGAGTTCAAGCTCCACAACTGACCAAAAAATAAAATTGTAAAGGACAAACTATAAGGTCTCATTTATGTGAGATTCCAAAATAAAATGTGTCAGTGGTGCCAGGACAGTGACTCACTGGGGAGCTAGAGAGGTTTAGGGTCCGAGCTCTGCTTTGGCCACATCATCATTGATCTGGGTGCTGCTTTTCTGGCTCTTGAGTCATCTTTCCACTGTCACTTGTGCACCTTTGTATTTTACTTCAATAAGCTGCTTTGTGTGTGTGGGTACACATCTGCCAGTCCTGGAGCTTGAATTGAAGGCCTGGATGCTGTCCCTGGGCTTTTTTGCTCAAGTCCAAGGCTAAAACTCTACCACTTAAGCTACAGCTCCAGTTCTGGCTTTTTATTTATTTATTTATTTTATTTAGTTGGTAGTTTATTGGAAATGAGAGTTTCATAATACTTTTCTGACCAGGAAGGCTTCAGTCCATGATCCTTAGATCTCAGCCTCCTGAGTTGCTAGGGTTACAGATGTGAGCCACCAGTACCTGGTCAGTAAGCCACTTTTTTCTTTTTGTCTTTTTTTCTACATTGTCCAGGCTGGCCTTGAACTCAAGATCCTCCATCCTCAGCTTCCTTAGTAGTAGGATTGCAGTCATATGCCACCACACCTGATAAGATTTTTGTGTTTGCCCATCATGGGTCTTGAACTCTGGGCTTGGGCGCTGTCCCTCAGCTCTTCAGCTCAAGGCTAGCAGTCTACCATTTGAGCCACAGCACCACTTCAGGTTTTCTGTGGCTTATTAGAGATAAGAGTCTCATGGGGCTGAGAAGGTAGCTCAGTGGTAGAGCTTGCCTTGCATGCAGGAGGCCCTAGGTTCAATTCAGCACCACATAAACAGAAAAAGCCAGTAGTAGCACTTTGGCTCCAGTGGTAGAGCGCTAACCTTGAGCTGAAGAGCTGAGGGACAGCACCCAGGCCCAGAGTTCAAGCCCCACAACTGACAAAAGTTTCATGGCCTTTCCTGCCCTGGCTAGCTTTGAATCGTGACCCTCAGATCTCAGTCTACTGAATAGTTAGGATTACAGGCGTGAGCCACCCGTGCCCATTTTCTTTTTTAGTGAAAGCAAAAGGGGAAGATTTGTAAGTTGTGAAATGCAGCTATAAGGGATGGCTGGTATTCTTCAGTGGCTAGTGTAGGTGCTGTATGACCACCACTAGCCAGAGTATGTCGGGCAGCTGGGTGGATAAGAGAGAATGGATTTTTTTTGTTTTGTTTTTGGGTCCGGTTGTGGGGCCTGAACTCTGGGCCTGGGCGCTGTCCCTCAGCTCTTCAGCTCAAGGCTAGCACTCTACCACTTGAGCCACAGCGCCACTTCCGGCTTTTTTCTTTTTGCTTATGTGGTGCTGAGGAATCGAACCCAGGGCCTCAGGCATGCAAGGCAAGCGCTCTACCACTGAGCCACCTTCCCAGCCCCGAGAGAATGGATTTTAATACTAAAATCACAAACTCAGAACACTGTAACCACCTTCTAGCCTGGCTCTGGCTTGAACTCTACTGCTAAGTCTGTCTTACCTTTTTTTTTTTTTTTTTATGGTTTTGGGCTTGAACTCTGGGCTTGGGCGCTGTCACTTAGCTCTTCAGCTCAAAGCTAGTGCTCTACCACTTGAACCACAGTGTCAGTTCCAGTTTTCTTAGTGGTTTATTGGAGATGTGTCTCATGGACTGGGAAGGCGGCTCAGTGGTAGAGTGCTTGCCTTGCATGCATGAGACCCTAGGTTTGATTCCTCAGCACCACATATGCAGAAAAAGCTCACGGACTTTCCTGCTGGGGCTGGCTTTAAACCAGGTTCCTCAGATCTCAGCTACCAGTGCCCAGCTGCTAGTCTTTCATCTCTTCTCCACTCACTCTGTCCTCCATCTCCACGAAGAAGGCTGTCCTCACACTGATGCACCACCAGCGCTTCCTCGCTGCTGCCCCACCACCCGAGCAAGCACAGCACATGCTGCCCTTCCGGTGCCCACTGTGAATAGCCTGCCCACAAGGCACCACGTGGAGAGCTGGCCCACTGAGACTGGAGACAGAAGTCTGCCCTGATGTGGTTTCTGGCTCCAGGGGCTGTGTGTTCTCTGCAGGGGAAATGGAGCACCACAAGGAAGGGCAAGCGCTGCATCCCAAGGACCTCATGAGGTCTGGTGGATGGCTGGGCAGCTCCTAGGATGCAAAAGCCCATTCCCATCCCACAGCACTGCATCTAAGGGGGGGCGGTCCACCGCAGTGAGGTGGAGCCCTGAAGCGGCAGGGGTTCTATGGGTTCCATGAGCACCAAGAAGTAGAGTAGGGTGCTCATCACATCTGCCACGACTGTGCCCCACTTCTATGTCTTTTATTTATTGCCAGTCCTGGGGGCTTGAACTCAGGCCCGGGTGCCATCCCTGAGCTTTTTGCTCAAGGCTAGCACTCTACCACTTGAGCCACAGCACCACTTTTGGCCTTTTCTGTGCATGTGGCCCTGAGGAATGGAACCCAGAGCTGCATGCATGCTAGGTAAGCATTCTACCACTGAGCCACCTTCCCAGACCATGATTTTAATTATTTTTAACATCTTTCCTGGTCTAGGGGAATCTACCAGTCTCCTGATTTTTATTGCTGATGTACACGTACCAGCAGGGACTGGATGATGTCCCCTGGAATGGGGGTGGGGTAGGGCTGGGAGTGTCCAGTCACAGTGGTGGTGATGCCTCAGATCTAGCAGCATGAGGGGAGGAGGGGTGAAGGACGGCTTCCTGGGGAAGGAGGTGGGTCTGGAGGCGGCTTAGGAATTCAGTGGAGAGAGGCACAAGACAAGTCCTAGGGCAGCCTGGGTGCCTGGAGGGCGGGCCAGGAAGAGGTCCTGCCTGTCTTCAGGCTCTGGAAGAAGTCAGATGTTGTGCTGTGTCCAGGGGCGTAGAGCCATTTGAGGGCCACCAAGTGCTGCTCACAGCCCCCTCGTCCAGTAGACTAGTACTAGCGCTCACAGGTCCTGAGTGCCCGCCCGTCACGTGGCCACCCCCGGAGGGGGGAGCCCTATGTATAACTCTTAAAAGGCAAAGAAAAGCTCTATTCTTCCAGGATCTCAGTCCTTTCCTGGCCCAGTGACCAGAGGCAAATGACCAAGAGGCTGAGAAGAAGCAAGCAGCTTAGAAACATCCCAACCTGAGCCGCCGCCAGGAAGGAGCTGGAGAGGATAGTGCAGGTCAGGTTTGTTCGCACAGGCAGCAACGTCCACACTGCAGAACTCAAGGTCCTGACCTGGAAGTGTCTAGACTCTGCTGGGCCTCTGCTGGGCTGACCTGTCTGGCCAGAGAGAGGGTGAGTGTGAGTGCAAATCTGGGGGTTCCCAGACAGAGCACCTTCTGAGTCTTCCTGTTGACACCGTGAGGCAAGCACCTCCTGGAGCAAGATGCCGGCTGGAACTGGAACCGGCTTCGGCCCTTCCGACCCCCCGGTCAGGACTGTGCCCACACAGGGACTGAACTCCATCCCGACAGCCACTCCTTACCTGGCGCTGTCTGCCAACCAGACGGGACCCTGGTGCCTGCTGGTGCCCATCCCGGATGGCCTCTTTTTCAGCCTGGGGCTGGTGAGCTTGGTGGAGAACGTGCTGGTGGTGATTTCTATTGCCAAGAACCGAAACCTGCATTCACCTATGTACTTGTTCATCTGCTGCCTGGCTTTATCTGATCTGCTCGTGAGTGTAAGCATTGTGCTGGAGACCACTGTCATCTTGGGGCTAGAGGCAGGGGCCCTGGCCACCCGGGAGATGGTGGTACAGTGGCTGGACAATGTCGTTGACGTACTCATCTGTGGCTCCATGCTGTCAAGCCTCTGCTTCCTAGGAGCCATCGCGATAGACCGATACATCTCCATCTTCTATGCACTGCGCTATCATAGCATTGTGACACTGTCCCGGGCACGGTGGGTCATTGTGGCCATCTGGGGAGCCAGCATCTTTTCCAGCACTCTCTTCATGGCTTACTACAATCACATGGCTGTCCTGCTTTGTCTTGCTACCTTTTTTCTAGCCACACTGGCCCTCATGGCCATTCTGTACCTTCACATGCTCTCACGGGCATGCCACCATGCCCGGGCCATTGCTCAGCTCCACAAGAGACAGAAGCATCCTGTTCACCAGGGCTTCTGGCTCAAAGGTGCTGCCACCCTTGCTATTCTCCTGGGCATTTTCTTCTTATGCTGGGTCCCCTTCTTCCTGTACCTCACACTCATCACCCTCTGCCCCAGGCACCCTACCTGCAGCTGCTTCTTCAAGAACCTCAACCTCTTCCTTGCCCTCATCATCTTCAACTCCATTGTTGACCCCCTCATCTATGCCTTCCAGAGTCAGGAGCTCCGCATGACGATCAAGGAGGTGCTGCGGTGCACCTGGTGAGCGGGGAGGTGGTTTTGGTCCCATAGCCAGGTGCCAGGCAGAGGGAGAGAGTGATATCCAGTGTCCTGATGCCTATGGGAGCATAGGCAGGCAGTCCCCTCCTAGCCCTCACTTGCCCAGCAATGGACTAATGAACTGTGATGATTGCTCAAGACCAGGGAGAGGTGGTGTGCATCTCCAGGCAGGACACTCACTGGCAGCCGCAGCCGCAGTGAGGAGCTGCAGAGGAGCAGGTTGGGGAGAAGGGCTCGAGCACCAGGCACAGAGCTGGAAGAGAGCCTTTCCAGGACAGCTCCACCTTCACCCACTGACCAGGCCATACCTACTGCTACTTTTTTCTTTTTCTTTTTTACTAGTCATGGCTTGAATTTAGGTCCTGGTTGCTGACCATGAGCTGCTTCTGCTCAAGGCTGGCTCTTTAGCACTTGAGTCACAGCTCCACTGCCAGCTTTTTTGGTAGTTTATTGGAGATGAGTATCACAGATTTGGCTGGGAAGATGGCTTAGTGGTAGAGTGCTTGCCTCACATGCATGAAGCCCTGGGTTCCATTCCTCAGTACCACATAAACAGAAAAAGCCAGAGGTGGTGCTGTGGCTCAAGTGGTAGAGTGCTCGCCTTGAGCAAAAGCAGTTCAGGGACAGCACCCATGTCCTGAGATCAAGCCCTAGGACTGGTACATGCACGCACACATGCACACACACACACACACACACACACACACACACGCCTCACTGATAGATTCACCTGCTGGGCTGGCTTTTGAACTGTGATACTGTGATTCTCAGATCTCATTCTCCTGAGTAGTAGGATTACAGGTTGAAGCCCACTGGTACCCAGTCCTCTCTGCCTATTTTTTGCTGCTAGCTCTTGGGACCTGTACCCTGGGTGGCAGGGCAGGCAGTCCCTGGACTGGCAGAGTGAAGAGGGCTGTGGAGGAGCAAGACTTCTCCAGTGAGGGCTTTTGGAGCTCCAACCCTGTCCACAGAGCCACATGGGCTCCATGGGACTGGACTTGCAGGATGAGCGTCTTGAACAAGGAGACCACCAGATTTGGACAGAATGGATGAGAGGCTGACCCCTCTGGGAGCAAGTTCTGAGGCTCACGGAACCCTAACCAAAGGAGACTTTGATGTTTGCTACCCTTGCCCCAGGAAGTGGCTCTGCACCTGTCCCGGTCCTGGTAGAGGCCACTGGCCTGAGTCAGTGACCCGAACCTGACAGGGGGTCAAAGTAGTCTGGCAATAAATGCTGTGTGGCCTCATCCATCTGCCTGGCTGCTTCCAGAAGTAGTTTGAAGTTTGGGTGGAAGGTGAAAGGCAGTAATCAATGTCATGAGAGGAAAGAGTCCCAGAAGCGACTGCCATCTGCCTACATTGGAAGCCTTCCCCCGCAAAGGGACCTCATGCTCATGGGAAAAGTGTGGAGGCGCCAGCCGGGCCCACTAGGCTCCTGTCCCTTGGCCCGGGCAGCCCCACCCGTCCCCTCTGGGTGACACTGCAGTGACGGCTTCAGTGTGCCTCTTCCCTGGCCCCAAATGTGTACTAAACCCCAGCCCAAGAGCCACGCCTGGCCTTGGCCAGTGCGCCCCTTTCCTGCAGCCCTCCAGAGGAGGCTTGCAGGTGGGCCTCCATCTTCCCTTGCCAGCTGGGAAATGGATGAGGGGCTCTTTAACTCCGTTTCCCAGTGAAGTGGCAGGCTGGCTGGCCTGGGCAGGGCCCCTCCTGAGCGGCCTGGGTCTCTCTGACCCACCTCCTCCCTCACCTCGGAGGTGGTCTGGGAAGCGCATGCCCGCCCAGCCCACCTCAGCCTTCGGCTGCAGTCCTGGTGCTGACCTCAGGCCTGGAACTGGGGCCCAGCGGGGCCAGGTCCGCCAGGGGCCAGGCTGGAGTCCACGGTCGGCCGGGCACAGGAGCCTCTGGGGACAGAGGGGCGCGGGCGGCCCTAGCTGTCCCTGTGGGGGGTGGAAGGGGACGGAGGGGGTCGGAGGGGATGGGAGGGGGACGCAGGGGGTGGGAAGGGGACGGAGGGGGTGGGAGGGGGTCGGAGGGGATGGGAGGGGGACGCAGGGGGTGGGAAGGGGACGGAGGGGGTCGGAGGGGATGGGAGGGGGACGCAGGGGGTGGGAAGGGGACGGAGGGGGTGGGAGGGGGTCGGAGGGGATGGGAGGGGGACGCAGGGGGTGGGAAGGGGACGGAGGGGGTGGGAGGGGGTCGGAGGGGGACGCAGGGGGCGGGAGGGGGACGGAGGGGGCGGGAGGGGGATGGAGGAGGTGGGAGGGGGACGCGGGGGACGCGAGGGGACGCGGGGGTCGGGGGGACGCGGGGGGCGGGAGGGGACGCGGGGGGCGGGAGGGGGACGCGGGGGGCGGGAGGGGGACGCGGGGGACGGAAGGGGACGCGGGGGGCGGGAGGGGCACGCGGGGGGCGGGAGCGGGACGCGGGGGGCGGGAGGGGACGCGGGGGGCGGGAGGGGACGCGGGGGGGGCGGGAGGGGGACGCGGGGGGCGGGAGGGGCACGCGGGGGGCGGGAGGGGCACGCGGGGGGCGGGAGGGGACGCGGGGGGCGGGAGCGGGACGCGGGGGGCGGGAGGGGACGCGGGGGGCGGGAGGGGACGCGGGGGGCGGGAGGGGACGCGGGGGACGCGGGGGGCGGGAGGGGACGCGGGGGACGCGGGGGGCGGGAGGGGACGCGGGGGGCGGGAGGGGACGCGGGGGACGGGAGGGGACGCGGGGGGCGGGAGGGGACGCGGGGGGCACGCGGGGGGCGGGAGGGGACGCGGGGGGCGGGAGGGGACGCGGGGGGCGGGAGCGGGACGCGGGGGGCGGGAGGGGACGCGGGGGGCGGAGGGGACGCGGGGGGCACGCGGGGGGCGGGAGGGGACGCGGGGGACGGGAGGGGACGCGGGGGGCGGGAGGGGACGCGGGGGACGCGGGGGGCGGGAGGGGACGCGGGGGGCGGGAGGGGACGCGGGGGGCACGCGGGGGGCGGGAGGGGACGCGGGGGACGTGGGGGGCGGGAGGGGACGCGGGGGGCGGGAGGGGACGCGGGGGGCGGGAGGGGACGCGGGGGGCGGGAGCGGGACGCGGGGGACGCGGGGGGCGGGAGGGGGACGCGGGGGGCGGGGGGGCACGCGGGGGGCGGGAGGGGGACGCGGGGGGCGGGGGGGGGACGCGGGGGACGCGGGGGGCGGGAGGGGACGCGGGGGGCGGGGGGGCACGCGGGGGGCGGGAGGGGGACGCGGGGGGCGGGGGGGGACGCGGGGGGCGGGAGGGACGCGGGGGGCGGGAGGGGGGACGCGGGGGACGCGGGGGGCGGGGGGGGGACGCGGGGGGCGGGAGGGGCACGCGGGGGGCGGGAGGGGGACGCGGGGGGCGGAGGGGCACGCGGGGGGCGGGAGGGGGACGCGGGGGGCGGGAGGGACGCGGGGGGCGGGAGGGGGACGCGGGGCACGCGGGGGGCGGGGGGGACGCGGGGGGCGGGGGGGACGCGGGGGGTGGGAGGGGGACGCGGGGGGCGGGGGGGGACGCGGGGGGCGGGGGGGGACGCGGGGGACGCGGGGGGCGGGAGGGGACGCGGGGGACGCGGGGGGGCGGGGGGGAACGCGGGGGACGCGGGGGGCGGGAGGGGACGCGGGGGACGCGGGGGGCGGGAGGGGGACGCGGGGGGCGGGGGGGGGACGCGGGGGGCGGGGGGGGACGCGGGGGGCGGGAGGGGGACGCGGGGGGCGGGAGGGGGACGCGGGGGGCGGGGGGGGACGCGGGGGGCGGGAGGGGGACGCGGGGGGCGGGAGGGACGCGGGGGGCGGGAGGGGGACGCGGGGCACGCGGGGGGCGGGGGGGGCACGCGGGGGGCGGGGGGGGGGACGCGCGGGGGGGGGACGCGGGGGGCGGGAGGGGGACGCGGGGGGCGGGGGGGGGACGCGGGGGGGCGGGGGGGGGACGCGGGGGGCGGGGGGGGGACGCGGGGCACGCGGGGGGCGGGAGGGGACGCGGGGGGCGGGAGGGGCACGCGGGGGGCGGGAGGGGACGCGGGGGGCCGTGTCCAGGCAGCTCACTTCCCGCCCAGCCAGGAGGCAGAGCCCCTGTCGGCACGCGGACGGCTGGAGCCCAGCCGGGGAGAGCCGCGTCGCGGGCCGGAGGCCTCGGGCCTCCTGAGGGCGAAGACCCGGTTCTGAATTGTCTCCGAGGAGGGCGAGCGCGGGCCGCACGCGGGAGCTCTTCCTGGAGGGCTCGGACCGCGTCCCTGTCCTTGTCCGCTCCCGCTACGGCCGCCATGAAACCGGCCGCCATGACGGCCGCGTGCCCGCGACACCGACGGCCCGTCCCACGCCAGCGTTCCCAGCGTTCCCGGCTCCCGCCAGGGGTCTGAGGGTGCGGTGACCGCAGGGCCCACCAGCCCCCCACAGGACCCCGCAAGGACACCCGCCCCGCAAGGACCCCCGCCACCCCCCCCCGCAAGGACACCCCCCCCCCCCCCGCAAGAACCCCCCCCGCAAGGACCCCCGCCACCCCCCCCCGCAAGGACACCCCCCCCCGCAAGGACCCCGTCACGCCCCCCGCACAGTACCCCCGCCACCCCCCCGCAAGGACACCCCCCCCGCAAGGACACCCCCCCACAGGACCCCTCCCCCCTCCCCCCTCTCGCACAGGACCCCGCCACCCCCCCCGCAAGGATCCCCCCACAAGGACACCCCCCCCGCAAGGACCCCGCCACCCCCCCGCAAGGACCCCCGCAAGGACACCCCCCCACAGGACCCCCGCCACTCCCTCCCCCCCCACAGGACCCCGCCACCCTCCCCCCCTCCCGCACAGGACCCTCCCCCCCGCACAGGACCCCGCCCCCCTACAGGACCCCGCCCAACTCCCCCCTACAGGACCCCGCCACCCTCCCCCCCCACCGCACAGGACCCCCCCCCTTACAGGACCCCGCCACCGCCCCCAACCCCCGGGGCAGGACCCTCCACCGCTCACACCGCCGGCACTGCGCACCCCTCCCCGGCCAGCCGCCTCCTCCGCGCGTTCCCGGGCCCGGCCCCAGGCAGGGAATCCGCTCAGGCCGGAGGGCGGGGGCCGGGGCGCGCAGACCCCCGCACAAAGCCAGGGTGGGGCCTTGGCTGGGGCGGCGCCCGCAGGCGGGGGGGGGGGGGCGCCATTGTCCTCGGAGCCGCCGCGCCCGGCCGGCCCCGCCCTTCCAGTCGCGGGCGCCGCATTGTGCGGGCGCGGCCGGTGCGGTGCTGATGCTGCAGAGCCCGCCGCGCTGCCGCATGCCGGGCGCGGCCCGGGATTGGCCCGCCCGCGCCACCGGGCGGGGCCACCGCTATAAGAGCGCGCGCCTGCGGCCCGCGGCCCTCCGCAGCCCGCCCGGCATCGCTCCGTCCGCACCGCCCGCCCGCCGCAGCCAGCATGAGGGAGATCGTGCACATCCAGGCCGGCCAGTGCGGCAACCAGATCGGGGCCAAGGTGAGGCCGCCCCCGGCGTCCCGCCGCCCCGCGCCCCGCCACCCCGAGCCGCCCTGGGCGCGGTGGAAGCGCAGTGCCCGCGCCCGCGCCCCTCGCCGCGCCCTCCGCTCCAAGCCGAAACAAAGGGTCGAGCTCCGTCCTGCGCCCGCCCGGGACCGGGCAGGAAAGGCAGGGCGCCGCGCTGCACCCCACGCGCCTTGCCTCGCGCCCCGGCCTTCCCTCCGCGCGGCCCACGCCCCGGGCCTCCCCTCCGCCCTCCCCCGCCCCGCGCCCGGCGGAGCCCCCGCGGTGGTGGCTTAGCCTAGAATGAGGCGCGTGGGCCGCCGGGGCCGGGAGCGCACCCGAGGGGCAGAGGTGCCCGCCGCGCCTGGGCCTCGGCCCCCGCGCCCCGCCCGTTCCTTTGTTGGAGTGTTGGGCCTGGCCCAGGGTGACCTTGGTCCAGATCTCGACTCTCCTGGCCGGAGAGTCGCATCTTCCCACGGGGCCCGGCCGCGCCCACCGCGCCCGGCCCGCAGAGACCGAGGGTGGGCCGCGCCCTCCGCGTCCCTGCTCGGCCCTCCCCGCTTTGCCAGCCCCTGACTGGCGCTGGCCCGAGGCCGAGGAGGCCCCGATGCCGAGATTCGGGGCCCGGGAGTCGGCCGCCCTGGTCTGCCCCGGGGAGTCCGCCCCTGGCCCAAGGTCACCCGGGCCACTCGCTCGGCGCGGTGCGGCCCGGGCGGCGGGGACCCAGCGCGGTCAGGACCCTGGCCAGCGGGCGCGGAGGGCGGGGCCGGGAGGCGTGCTTCGAAGCGGTCACCACGGAGACCGCGGAAACAAAGCCTGACGACCGAGGGCGGGGCGGCCCCCCGGCCGGCGCGGGAATTGCGAGTGTGGCTCGGGCGGGGCCCAGGCGCCTCCGCGCTGGGAGGAGGGCCTGGCCTGCCCTAGACGCCTGCTCGGGCTCGGGTCCCGGCGAGGCCGAGCGACCTCCCCTGCGGCCGGACTGGACTGCGCCCTCCCCGAGCCCGTCGGGCCCAGCCCGGGCCTTGTGGGCTGCGGAACGGCGGCAACTCTGTGCTGCCGAAAAATGGCATCTCTGATTTATTGTTAGCCCTGAAGCGTGTCTGTGGTCTGGGGCGGGGTGGCCCCGCGCGGGTCCCAGGCTGTCCGGTCTGGAAGTCCCCTGAGACGGGCGCGAGGCCCGGCCTGGCGTCTGGGGTCTTCTCGCTTCTCTTGCTTCCGACGACTGGAAACGTCTCGGCCGCGTTTGCCTCCACCGTGTGACTGACTGTCGCGTCCCCGGTGGCGTTCTCCCTGCCAGTCGCCAGCGCAGCCATTGTGTGAGCTAGGCTGGGGCTCGCCCGCTGAGGTCCCAGGTGGTGCCTGGGGTAGCACAATGGGCAGCCCATTGTGGGGGGCCCACTGGGGGGGCCGCGGCCGGGAGGGCGCGGCGGAGGCTGGGGAGGGCGGGGTGCGGGGGAGGGCGCGGGTCGCGCGGAGGGCGGGGCGCAGGGAGGGCGCGGCGCGGGGAGGCCGGGGCGGAGGCTGGGGAGGGCGCGGGGAGGGCGGGGCGGAAGGCGCAGGGCGCGGGGGAGGGCGGGGCGCGGCGGAGGTTAGGGAAGGCGGAGGTTGGGGAGGGCGCGGCGCGGGGGAGGGCGCAGGGCGGGGCGGAGCCGGGGAGGGCGTGGCGGAGAGCGCAGGGCGCGGCCGAGGCTGGGGAGGGCGGGGCCCGGGGAGGGCGGGGCCCGGGGAGGGCGGGGCCCGGGGAGGGCGGGGCCCGGGGAGGGCGGGGCCCGGGGAGGGCGGGGCCCGGGGAGGGCGGGGCCCGGGGAGGGCGGGGCCCGGGGAGGGCGGGGCCCGGGGAGGGCGGGGCCCGGGGAGGGCGGGGCCCGGGGAGGGCGGGGCGGAGGCTGGGGGGCGCGGCGCAGGGCGCGGCCGAGGCTGGGGAGGGCGCGGCGCGGGGAGGAGGGCCCGGGGCCCTGCGGAGCAGCAGAGTTCAGGAGCGAGCGCGCGAGGGTCTTTGTGCTCGATCGTAGAAGCCCCGCGCCAGAGGCTCGATCCCTTCCTCTCAAAGGCCCCAAACTAGGAGTCCCTAGCTCGGTCACAGGCAGTGCAGATGTGATGTGCCAGGGCGGCTGGCGGTGCTCTTGCTGGAGACGGACAGCCCAGCTCACCCTCCTCCCCGGGCGGGGGAGGGGAGGGTCCTGCTGGAAAGCGGCTTTGCGGAGGCTTTGTCTGCGCTGCGCTGAGCGGGCCGCCGCGGGCCCCACCCAGGGCGGCGGGGCGGGGCGGGGCGGGGCGGGGCGGGCCGGGCCTGCCCGACCTGAGAGCCAATGAGAGAATGCGTTCCCCTCTTGCCTCCAACCCCCAGCAGGTGGGGGCGGAGGGCGCTCGCGCGCGCGCGTGCCCGCGCTCGCGGTGTGCTGGCGGACGGGGACTGGGAAGGGTCAGCACCATGGACGGAGTCACGGCCTCCTAGGCGTTTTCTGCAGGGATGCTATTTGATCGTCAGAATTGCATTGCTTATTGAACATGCTATGGAATAACACCTGGCTCGACATTTTGTGATGTTATTGTACTTCCATTAGTTCTTATTACAAAAACAATTGTTAATTAGGGCGCCAGTGGCTCACGCCTGTCAACCCTAGCCACTCAGAAAACTAAGATCTGATGGCTGTAGTTCAAATCCAGCCCAGGCAAGAAAATCTGTGAGAGTCTTTTGCTGTTGTTGTTTGGGTCATGGGGCTTGAATTCTGGGCCTGGTGGTTACTTGGAGATAAGAGTCTCACGGACTTTCCTGCCCGGGCTGGTTTTGAACCGCAGTCCTCAGATCTCAGCCTCCCGAGTAGCTAGGATGACAGGCATGAGCCACTGGCCCCTGGCTCATCCTTCCTTCCTTCCTTTCTTCTTTCCTTTTTTTTTTTGTCAGTCATGGGGCTTGAACTCTGGGCCTGGACGCTGTCCCTCAGCTCTTCAGCTCAAGGCTAGCTCTCTACCTTTTTTTTTTTTTTTTTAATCATCAGTCATGGGGTCTGAACTCAGCCTGGGCCTGGCCCTGCCCCTCAGCTTATCAGCTCAAGGCTAGTGCTTTATACCATTTGAGCCACAGCACCACATCTGGCTTTTTCTGCTTATGTGGTGCTGAGGAATTGAACCCAGGGCCTCATGCATGCAAGGCAAGCACTCTACCACTGAGCCACCTTCCCAGTCCTCTTTCTAGCTTTTTGAAGATAAGAATGTCTTGGATTTGTCTACTTGTAGTTTTAAATTTCTATCCTGCATCTCAATATTCTGAGTGACTAGGCACACACCAAAAATCCTAGCAACTCAGGAGGCTGAGATCTGAGTATCACAGTTCAAAGCCAGCCAGGATAGGAAAGTCCATGAGACTCATCTGCACCAAAAAGCTAGAAGTAGAGCCATGGCTCAAGTGGTAAGACACTTGCCTTGAGGAAAAAAGCTTAAGAGACAGCACCTGGGCCCCGAGGTCAAGGCCCAGTGTCAGTACAAACCAAACAAAAACAAACAAACAACCAAAAACAATTTAATACGAATGAAGCTTTTGTCTACTGAATGTTTTGTCAGTACAAACTACACAAAAACAAAGAAACAACCAACCAAAAACAATTTAATACAAATGAAGCTTTTGTCTACTGAATGTTTTGTTTCCTTTGGGCCAGTTATATATGTGTAATGCTGTCAGGTTTGCTCTACAGGTTAGAGTAGTCCTGGGAGGCTGTTCACACCCTATAAAGAACTCAGTGGACTCCAGGAAATTGCAGTTATACATGCATATCCTTGGGTGTCCACCCATACTTCTGCAGGGCTGGTGATTATTGTGTCTCTGAAACCAGATGTTTGAGGGACCTAGGGTTGGGTAGGTTGTGCCCTTGACCCAGGTGCAAGCAAGCAGCAAGACCAGGTCCCATATGCATTTTGTTTTCACTCCCAATTCAACTAACACACTCTTACAGGGGAAAAAAATAATACAATGAAATAAAACCAAAATAAAAGAGAAAGAAATTCAACCCCGCCCTTTCTGAAAGGTGCCCTGAGGGTAGTCCCTGAGGGTAAGCTGCCAGCCCAGTGTGTTACATTATTCTGTTTAAAGTTTTTAAGCCTTAAAAGTTATTTTTAACTTTTCTTTAAAGCTAACATGCACATGATGAAATTCCAACAGTACCAAAGGGTACAGTGAAAGGAAGTCTCTCTCCTAGCCTGGGATATAACCTCAGGCATGGCTTTCTGTGTTTCTGTCAGAGTTATCCAAATATAGATGAGCACATGCACACTGTTTTATAACCTACTTTTTGCCAACACATGACTCTGATGTAGAGGCCCTTTGTTCTTTGAGGCCTTGATGCCATTGGCTCATCTGGAAGTCATTCCTGCCCCAAGGAGTAAAGAGAATTCCAACTGCCTCAGGAGCCATGTAGCTTGTGACCAGGAGTGTCTCCTGTCTGCCCGCAGGCCCTGTGTCTCTACAAGGAGGGTAGAGGGGGGCAGAATGACTGTACAGGTCTTCTGTTCACTGTGTGTGTGCATCTAGGCTCACAGTCCTGCTTATTGCTGCCCTGCTGCCCTTGTACTTTGTGTAGATTAGCTTGCTATATTCTCACATGGGCCTATTACCAGGCTTATTGTTGAAACAGGACCCTTGTTGACCTGAGGTCACATAGCTAAGAGAAGGTGGGGTGGGCCCCAGACTGAGTCCAGGCCTTGCCTTGTGCTGTCCTGCTCTGCTGAAACTGTGGATGCAGAGTTTGAGAAGCACGATGTGTTCTCACCTGAGAGGAGACAAGAAGTGAGAAAGTGAGGCCATGCAGACTGGCCAGTCATCTGCCACTCAGGATCCCCTGTAGGCCTGAGGGGGTGTAGGAGCTTGTCTCCCAGACACACACAGGCCACACTGCCTATGGTCAACGATGTACCTGATGTTGCTGGACTTGTCACTGGAGTTGTGTGCTGACACTGAAGGCCACACATAGTGGCCAAGAACAGGTTGCTGGGTTTCAGGCTTGTATTCCTTTCTACCTCCTGCTCCAGGCGATTCTCTGTACCTTCTCTGTGAGGTATTTGTACCTTGTCCACATGGCTGTATCTAGGAACCTGATCTCTGTTGGCTGAGCCCTGGTCTTCCTGGGGTAATGTCAGCCTGGACGTGCAGATACAGTGGCTTGCATGGTTGCTCTTTTCTAAAGTCAGCTGGGCTGGTGAGGTCCCAGGCTCTAATTTGGTACTAAGGCTATATCACAGCCCCTTACCGACTCCTTCTCCCCCTCATTACAGTTTTGGGAGGTCATCAGTGATGAGCATGGCATAGATCCCAGCGGCAACTATGTGGGTGACTCAGACCTGCAGCTGGAACGCATCAGTGTCTACTACAACGAGGCCTCCTGTGAGTGCTTGCCCCAGTTCCATTCCCACCCTGGGGAGGAGGCTCCTGAGGGGGTGGAGTCCTAGCATCTCTGACCTCTGGTTAACCAGAAGACCAGCAGGCATGACTGGGATCCGCACTCCAGACTCACTAAAGATAGCCACCCTAGTGTGAGATAACTGTACTTGGTGGCCATGCAAGTTTCACTTTCCATGGCACATGGGGCAAGGCGATGAGTGGCTGTTCTCTGGGGGCTGTGGGCAGATACAGAGCTGGGGTCCCTTGGATGGCTCGATTAGAGGTTACTGGGAAACTGGTACAGAATGATTTCTTTATAACAGATTGGTGCTGTATTATCCTGCCCATGTAGCCAAGTGACTGGAACTCACCTAAGCCTATGAGTTGAGTCTAGGTTGGGGTGTAAGATGATGGGAGGTACTGACTCTGACCTACATCCTTGGGTCCTCTCTCTCAGCTCATAAATATGTGCCTCGGGCTATCCTGGTGGACCTGGAGCCTGGAACTATGGATAGCGTACGGTCAGGGGCCTTTGGACATCTTTTCAGGCCTGACAACTTCATCTTTGGTGAGTTTCCCTTGCTCCAGACTCCAGTGGTAGAGAAACTTGGGCAGGGCAGGCCACATCAGTAGATCGGGACAAGTGTCAGGAAAGGGGAGAAGCCAGCTCCTCACTGGGACCTTGTAGGGTAAAATAGACCTTTCTGTTTTGTAGTTGGGGATTAGAGCCCCAGAGAAAAGATTTTGTGTAGGAAACACACCACTCATTTTAAGCATAACAGGTACAGAACAATAAGTTTGTGGAATCATTATAGAGATATTGGGGCAGAAGTAGGGGCCATCAGAGGACATAAGTCTGTGGCAAAAAAAAGTTAGAGCGGCCGGGCACTGGTGGCTCATGCCTGTAATTCTAGCTACTCAGGAGACTGAGATCTGAGGATTGTGATTCAAAGTCAACCCAGGCAGGAAAGTCTATGAGACTCTTTTTTTTTTTTTTGCCAGTCGTGGGGCCTGAACTCTGCGCCTGGGGGCTGTCCCTCAGCTCTTCAGCTCAAGGCTAGTGCTCTACCACCTATGAGACTCTTATCTCCAGTTAACCACCAGAAAACTGGAAGTAGCACTATGACCCAAGTGGTAGAGCACTTGCCTTGAGCTGAAGTGCTGAGGGACAGTGCCCAGGCCCAGAGTTCAAGCCCCATGACCAACAACAACAACAAAAATTTAGCACATCCTTGTGCCTGTGTCTTGGTGGCAGCCACTGCTGCTTACACAGATACAGGAAGATACCTCACCTCGCCTCTGCCTCAGGGACTCCACACACCTAGCTCTAGTGGATACTGTTTCAACTGGTCCCCAGCTACACAGAACTCTGGGGTTGCAGTTTATACTTCCAGCATGCCCAAGGAAGAAAAGTGTTTTGGAGGGGAAGGGCTAACCAGAATGCTCTTGGGAGGCAGTATGGCTATGGCTGATCCCAGGTTTTCAGTTCCCATTCCAAAGTCCTTAACATGCAGCTAGGACCTCAGCAGGCTGCAAGAGCTCAGGGCCAGCAGGGACATAGGAAGTTGTTCATCAGCTGTATACTTTACAGAGGGACCAGCTTCCATAGCTGTCCCCTGAAGTGCTCAGGGAGGCCCTTGTCTTGACTATAGACCATCAGATCCCTTCCTGTCACTTCTTCCTCCTCCTCTCCCCAACAGGTCAGAGTGGGGCTGGCAACAACTGGGCCAAGGGTCACTACACAGAGGGTGCGGAGCTGGTGGACTCAGTCCTAGATGTTGTGCGGAAGGAGTGTGAGAATTGCGACTGCCTGCAAGGCTTCCAGCTGACCCACTCCCTAGGTGGGGGCACAGGCTCGGGCATGGGCACCCTGCTTATCAGCAAGGTGCGGGAGGAGTATCCTGACCGCATCATGAACACCTTCAGTGTGGTGCCCTCACCCAAAGTCTCAGACACCGTGGTGGAGCCCTACAACGCCACACTGTCCATCCACCAGCTGGTGGAGAACACGGATGAGACCTACTGCATTGACAACGAGGCCCTGTACGACATCTGCTTCCGCACCCTGAAGCTGGCCACACCCACGTATGGGGACCTCAACCACCTGGTGTCGGCCACCATGAGTGGGGTCACCACCTCCCTCCGCTTTCCTGGCCAGCTCAATGCAGACCTGCGCAAGCTGGCTGTGAACATGGTGCCCTTCCCCCGCCTGCACTTCTTCATGCCCGGCTTTGCCCCACTCACAGCCCGGGGCAGCCAGCAGTACCGTGCCCTGACAGTGCCTGAGCTCACCCAGCAGATGTTTGATGCCAAGAACATGATGGCTGCCTGTGACCCCCGCCATGGCCGCTACCTGACAGTGGCCACTGTCTTCCGTGGGCGCATGTCTATGAAAGAAGTAGATGAGCAGATGCTGGCTATCCAGAGCAAGAACAGCAGCTACTTTGTGGAGTGGATCCCTAACAATGTCAAGGTAGCTGTGTGTGACATCCCTCCTCGAGGCCTCAAGATGTCTTCCACCTTCATCGGCAACAGCACGGCCATCCAGGAGCTGTTCAAGCGCATCTCTGAGCAGTTCACCGCCATGTTCCGGCGCAAGGCCTTCCTGCACTGGTACACCGGTGAGGGCATGGACGAGATGGAGTTCACGGAGGCCGAGAGCAACATGAATGACCTGGTGTCTGAGTACCAGCAGTACCAGGACGCCACAGCCGAGGAGGAGGGCGAGATGTATGAAGATGATGATGAGGAGTCTGAGGCCCAGGGCCCCAAGTGAACCACCTGCGGGTGGAGTCACATGTCAGCCAGGGCCAAGACAAGCAGGTCTGTCCCTCAGAGCCACTTAGCTGCTGACACTGCCCCCCAGCTTTGCTTCTACCAGCTTGCTATGGTGTCACAGGGCCTCCCGAGTTACGTCCTTCAGTATTTATGGCCATCCCCACCCAGTTTGAGTCCATTGGCTCTGTCCTCCCCACATACCCACCTCCTTTTTTGTGTTGCCCCTTGTCTCTTGGTTTTATTGTGGCTCCGAGCCTGATGTTTTATAGTTTGTTTTGTTTTGTTTTTTTTACTGATGTATGTTTATATTTTGGGGGGGGGATACTTAATAAATCTATTGCTGTCAGATACCCCTTTCTGGTGCTGGAGATTTTATTTGGGAAAAGAGGGTTACCAAGCAGGTTCTGGAGTATGAGTACGGCAGGCAGGGTGGTGGGTAGGGGAAGCCCTCATCTCTAGAACTGGTGGCTTAGGCAGATCTGTGTTGGATATCTGAAAGGCCTAGGGAGGATGGGAGGGAGTTATAGAAAGGAACAGCCAAGCTGGGCGCTGGTGATTCACACCTGTAATCCTAGCTACTCAGGAGACTGAGATCTGAGGATTGAGGTTCAAAGCCAGCCAGAGCAGGAAAGTCTGAGACTCTTGTCTCCAATAAACCACTAGAAAAACCGGAAGTGGCGCTGTGGCTCAAGCGGTAGAGCTAATATATATTGGTTCTGTACCACCCCCTTGTTTTTTTTTCTGCATCTGCAAGATACCCAGTGTCTGGTTGCACAGATACCTAGAGGAAAAAGCAGAATAAATGCCTGCTTTCATTTTCTCACCATGACAAAAGTCGAAATTCTAAGAAGTCCATCACTTACCTACAGTGAGTGATCACAGCTGAACAAGGTCCCAAACTTCTCCACTCAGCCTTTGTGTACCAAGACAATGTCAAGTCTTTTTTTTTTGTCAGTTGTAGGGCTTGAACTCAGGCCCCAGGTGCTGTCTCTGAGGTCTTACGCTCAGGGCTAGTGTTCTAGCACGCTGAGCCCGCAGTGCCACTTCTGGCACTTGGAGCCAAGGTCTAACAGGGACTTTGCTGCCTGGGCTGGCTTTGACTGTAATCCTCAGATCTCAGCCTCCCGAGTACCTAGGAATACAGGCGTGAGCCACCAGTGCCTGGCCAACATTGTCAAATCTTAATTTCCTACTCTCTGTCTGGCAGCACCCTGTGAGGAGTCCTTCACTGTAGACAGCATTTTCTTATGCCATCTCTCAATGTAGTTTTATGTGACAATAAGTCCAGGGCTGTGGGCACTCGTCTCAGACTAGGGAGCTGAACCTCTCAGAAGGGCCACATGCCTGATTCTGGCCCTTTAAAACAGGCTGTGCTCTGATATGCCACAAGGATGGGAACACAGATGGGCAAAGCTGTGTCAACTCAGTTGCTGAGACTTAATCACCAGAAGCAACAATGTATTCTAGATGTATTAACTAGATGAGTTTTTGACTTCTCATGGTGTTGCCTAGACCAAGGCTAGGTATAGAAGTGCACTCCTGGAATGCGTATTCAACATGGCTGACTAGAGCACAATCGCTGACCTCCGTGGGGATTGCTCCGCATGGCCACCTAGTCTTCCTGTCACACGGGTCTCAGGGTGGCTCAATGCCTTACATGGCAAGGGCACCATGCCATCTCAAGGCCAGGTCAGGAATGAGCCCAGTTACACTGTGCTGCCTGCAATCAATCAGACACAAGTGATGGATCTGTGCAAAGGTATGCACTCCAGGACATGTCCTCATTTGGCCTGCAAAAATATAATTGGGCACATCTCAAACTCCATATGTTAAATTAGGGCTTCTGGCTTCCTTTCCCAGTTCCCCCCTTCCCCTGTTCTCCCCTTCCCCTCCTCTTCCCCTCCTCTTCCCTTCCTTTTCCTTCCCCTCCCTTTCCTCTCCTCTCTTCGTCCCTTTCACTTCCTCTCCCCTCCCCTTCCTTTCATCTTTTTTGTCTTGCTTTCTCTTTTTCTTTCTGCCTTGCTTTCTCTTTTTCTTTTTGTCTTGCTTTCTCTTGTCTTGCTTTCTCTTTTCTTTGCTTGCTTTCTCTTTTTCTGTCTATCTGCCCTTCCTCCTTCCCTTCCTTCCTTCCCCCCCCCCCCCCAGCCTTTCTTCCTTCCTTTCTGTGCTGGTACTGGGGCTTGAACTCAGGGCCAGGGTACTTTCCCTTAGCCTTTTCAGCTTATTTAGTGCTCTGCCATTTGAGTCACACTTCTATGTCTGACTTTTTGGTGGTTAACTGGAGAAAAGAATCCCATGGACTTTTGTCCCTGGGCTGGTTTTGAGCCAAGGTCCTCAGATTTTAACCTCCCAAGTAACTAGAATTTCAGACACAAGACACTAGCACCTAGATAACTATGACTTTTAAGTGGCAAAGAAGAGATGCTTCTAAGGGACCTTCTACCATAAAGAAATTGATTGAAGCTGGGCACCGGTGGCTCATGCCTGTAATCCTAGCTACCCTGAGATGTGTGGATCATGGTTGAAAGGCAGCCTGGGCAGGAAACTCCATGAGACTGTTTTTTTTGTTGTTATTGTTTGTTTTGTTTTTGTTTTTGGGTCTGGTCGTGGGGCCTGAACTCTGGGCCTGGGCGCTGTCCCTTAGCTCTTCAGCTCAAGGCTAGCACTCTACCACTTGAGCCACAGCGCCACTTCCGGCTTTTTTCTTTTTGCTTATGTGGTGCTAAGGAATCGAACCCAGGGCCTCAGGCATGCAAGGCAAGCGCTCTACCACTGAGCCACCTTCCCAGCCCCAGCTCCGTGAGACTGTTATCTCCAATGAACCACTAGAAAACCAGAAGTGGTGCTGTGGCTCAAATGGTAGAGCGCTTGCCTTGAGCTGAAGAGCACAGGGAAAGTGCCCAGGCCCAGAGTTCAAGCCCCATGACTGACAAAAAAAGAAAACAAATTGAGCTGGGTGCTGGTGGCTTATGCCTGTAATCCTAGCTACTCAGGAGGCAGAGAAAGGATAATAGTTCAAAGCCAGCCTAGGCAGGGAAGTCCATGAGACTCATCTCCACAAACTACTCAGAAAAATTCAGAAGTAGTACTATGGTTCAAGTGGTAGAGTATTAGCCTTGAACACAGAGAGGTTCAGGGGCAGAGCTCAGGCCCAGAGTTCAAGCCCCAGGATGCCCCCCCCCCCAAAAAAAGATAAAAAAATGTTAGATTGACCACAATTCCTTGGTTGTGACAGAAAATCTAATCACAGCCAGCTAAATGAAAGTTTCTAATTAACTATCACCCCATAATGCAGAGTTCTTACACAGGAAAAATGCAGGCTGTCCAGGGCTGTCCGGGGCTTCCTGCAGCACCCCACCTTGTACACAGGTCCACCTCTTTGGCCCAGCTCAGCCTCTTCAGATTACTGCTCAGAGACACTTGCTCCAATTTGAAGCTGTCCACAAATGGAGGAAAAGAAATCTGGTTAATCATGGGTCAGTGATTCCTGATGGGTGAGAAGAAACCTCATCAAGAGTTCACAGGTTGAGGGGAGCAGCTTGTGCCAGCCAGGTGGGATATGCCCACTATTGGTGGCCTCACTGGCTCTGGCCCTGCTGTCCAGGGCCAGTGGGAGCGTGCAGGCAATGAGGAAGGAAAGGTGACTGAGGAGTGGTGGCCCCTGAAAGAGGAGTTGTTTGGTAAATAGGGATAAAAAGTGGCTGTCATAATATGTGTCCCATCATGACATTTCTAGCTCCCTTAGTGTCTCAGACCCCTGCTCATAATTCCTTGGGTGCCTACTCAACCTAAGGAAAGAGCCAAGGCGAATCACTGAACAGCCTGGGAGGTGCACAATACTGCCCTCCAGAGGACTTCATGGAATTCATTTCAGTCCCTCTTTTTTTTTTTTTTGTTGGTCATGGGGCCTGAACTCTGCCTGGGCGCTGTCCCTAAGCTCTTCAGCTCAAGGTTGGTGCTTGACCACTTGAGCCACAGCCCCACTTCTGGCTTTTTCTGCTTATATGGGGCTGAGGAATCGAACCCAGGGCCTCATGCATGCAAGGCAAGCACTCAACCACTGAGCCACCTTCCCAACCCGCCTCTTTGTTTTCAAAGATGCCCTCTACCACTTGGCACAGAGCTTCATGCATGCTAGACAAGCACTCTACTGCTAAACCACATTCCCAGCCCCTCCATTCTCTTTTAAATAGTGTTTACCTTAAACACTTTTTTGCCTTTTAATTCTTTGATAGGGGAAACTCATAAATGATAGACATTAGATGATAGATGAGAGCTGCATGTTTCTACAGTCACAGACTACTTCAAAGTTCCACAACTCCAGTTGCTTCTCCACCGAACAGCTCCACTACCTCCCTAGGCATCAGTTTCTCTTTAAGGTGGGTGAATCGGCACAGGGTTTGCAGGGTTCTTCTCTACAGGGTTCTTCAGGATCTTCTCCCTCCAACAGCTAGGTGGCTTTTTGTTGTTGTTGCCGGTCCTGGGGCCTGAACTCTGGGCCTGGGCGCTGTCCCTCAGCTCTTCAGCTCAAGGCGAGTGCTCTACCACTTGAGCCACAGCCCCACTTCTGGCTTTTTCTGCTTATGTGGTGCTGAGGAATCGAACCCAGGGCCTCATGCATGCAAGGCAAGCACTCTACCACCGAGCCACTTTCCCAGACCCTAATTAAAAAAAATAAAACCGGGCGCCAGCGGCTCACGCCTGTCATCCCACTACTCAGGAGGCTGAGATCCGAGGATCGCGGTTCCAAGCCAGCCGGGCTGGAAAGGCCGTGAGACTCTGACCTCCACTGAGCCACCAGAAAACCGGAAGTGGCGCCGTGCCTGGAGTGGCCGGGCGCTGGCCCGGAGCCGGAGGGCCGAGGGGCGGCGCCCAGGCCGGGAGCCGGAGCCGGAGGGCCGAGGGGCGGCGCCCAGGCCGGGAGCCGGAGCCGGAGGGCCGAGGGGCGGCGCCCAGGCCGGGAGCCGGAGCCGGAGGGCCGAGGGGCGGCTCCAGGCCGGGAGCCGGAGCCGGAGGGCCGAGGGGCGGCGCCCAGGCCGGGAGCCGGAGCCGGAGGGCCGAGGGGCGGCGCCCAGGCCGGGAGCCGGAGCCGGAGGGCCGAGGGGCGGCGCCCAGGCCGGGAGCCGGAGCCGGAGGGCCGAGGGGCGGCTCCAGGCCGGGAGCCGGAGCCGGAGGGCCGAGGGGCGGCGCCCAGGCCGGGAGCCGGAGCCGGAGGGCCGAGGGGCGGCGCCCAGGCCGGGAGCCGGAGCCGGAGGGCCGAGGGGCGGCGCCCAGGCCGGGAGCCGGAGCCGGAGGGCCGAGGGGCGGCGCCAGGGCGCCCAGGCCCCGAGCTCAAGCCCCACCAGGGTTTACGCGTGTTGGACTCGGGCTTGAACCCGGCCCCTCTCGGCCGTATTTCCTCAGGGCTGAGTTCGAGCCGGAGTCGCCCCTCCACTCCAAGCTATCCGCGGGGCGCGGTCGGCGGGCGCCTCGCAGTCTCGCCCGCCGCGCCGGGCTCCGCCGGGCTGACGCCCCCGCCACGCCCCCGCGGGCGGGGCGTCGGGGCGGGGGGCGGGAGTTCCGGAGGAAGAGAAGTGAAAAAGCGCGGGAAGAGGCGGGAGAGACTGGGAAGGGGTGTGAGGCGACGCGCCTCGTGCCGCGGGGCGTGTGGCCCGCGGGCCCTGCGGGAGGCCAGGGCCGACCGGGAGCCCGGGACGCCTGCGCAGGGCTGAAGGCCGGCATCGGGGCGAGACGAGACCCGAGGGGGAGGCGGCCGGGGCCGGGCGGTGGCGGGCCCCGGGGGTTTCTGGCTGGGTTGCGCAGCCGTCCGAGTAGCCGGGTCAGGGCGTGAGCGCCGGTGCCCGCGTGCCAGCGACCTGCCCGTGTGACTCAGGCCCTCGGCCCTCTGGCGCAGCCGGGCTGCATTCCCGGGAGGGGGCGCGGGCGGACCCGGTGTTATTCGGTCCTCCGGGCCCGAGGCGGCGGCAGCGAGCGGCCCCGCGGGTTGCACGGCGGCGACGGCGGCCCGGCGGGTTACGATGTAGCGGCGCTGGAAGTCAGGTGAGCGGCCGGGAGGCCCCCGCGGGGCCCGGGGTGCGCGGCCCCGGCCTTCGCGACACCCGTTTCGGATGCGGACGCTCGGGGCGCGGAGCCGGCTGCAGGCCCGGCGCGCCGGGAGCCGGGCCCGGCGTCGGGCCTACACAGCCAGGCGCGGGGCTGAGGGTTGCACCTCCAGCGGCTCCTCCGAGAGAGGGTTTAGCCTGCTTCCAGGCTACCATCGGGGGTGCGGACCCGCAGCGGCGGTGGGCTCCGTGCCCGTCTCCTCTGTGCAATGGGTGGGCACGGTGGCCAAGGCTGCGCTCGCGGCTCCCCGAGCTCACTGGGTGGCTCTGGGTCTGGAGCAGCACCTGGGGCCAGAGGAGTCCTGGTGCTGAGAGGCAGGACCGTGGGCTTCAGCCATCTGTCTTAGGACCTTGGGTAAGTCTATACCCACATGATGGGTCTAGACCATTCCATGTCGCTGTGGGCTCTTCTGAGAAATTGCCTCAGTGGAGGTGAGGGTAGCCTCGGTGGTTTGGGGAGAAGCAGAAGACTGAGGTTGCTAAGTAGCCATACCTTTCTACAAGAGAAAGGGCCTAAGGGGGTGGAAGGGGATGGTCCACGATGAGCTCTGGACCTGGGCACTCACCCAGCGGTGCTTCGTGTAGGTGGGATGCTATGGAATATGATGAGAAGCTGGCCCGGTTCCGGCAGGCCCATCTCAACCCCTTCAATAAGCAGCTTGGGCGGAGGCAGCATGAGCAGGGGTCCAGTGAGGAGGCTCGGGACACTCCTTCTGAAGGTGAGTAATGGTGGGGTAGGAATTGTGTGGACCACCTCCCTACTTCCCTGTTCATGTCGATTTCGTTTAAAGTTAGTTTGGGCTGGGTGACTTATGCCAATGATCCTAGATACTCAGGAGGCTAAGATCCAAGGATCACGGTTGAATGCCTACCTGGGCCACAAAGTCTGTGAGACTTTTCTCCAGCTAAGTACCAAAAACTAACAAACAAAACTGGCAAGTGGAGCTGTGGTTCAAGTAGTAGAGCACTAGCCTTGAGTGAAAAAGGCCAAGGAAGCCATGGTGGCTCATACCTGTAATTCTAGCTACTCAGGTGACTGACATCTGAGGTCAAAGTTTGTTTTTGTTTTTGTTTTGTCAGTTGTGGGGCCTGAACTCTGTGCCTAGGCGCTGTCCCTCAGCTCTTCAGCTCAAGGCCAGCACTCTACCACCTGAGCCACAGTGCCACTTTGGCTTTTTCTGCTTATGTGGTGCTGAGGAATCGAACCCAGGGCCTCATGAATGCAAGGCAAGCACTCTACCACTGAGCCACTTTCCCAACCTGAGGATCAAAGTTTGGAGCAAGTCTGGGCAGGAAAGGCTGGGAGACCCTATCTCCAATAAATTACTCAGAAAAAGCCAGAAGTGTTGTGGCTTGAGGGGTAGAGCTTTAGTCCTGAACAAAAGAAGCTCAGGGATAGTGCCCAGGCCCTGAGCTCATGCTCCCCAAGACTGGCCCTCCCCCCAACACACACACACTTGCCAACTGTCACCCTCCCCCACATACACACAAACTTTAGAGCATAGGCCCTGAGTTCAAACCCCAAGACCAGTACAGTATTTAACCAAGTACTGAGTATATACTCCAGAGGACAGGAATTTGTGTCTGGCCAGTCATTGCTGAATCCCAGGGTCCAGCACCTAGTAGGTGTGATTTTGTGGAGCAAGATTACAGCTAAGATCTGGTGGAGAAAAATATTGGTTAGAAAGTCATGTGCCCCATTCTTCTGGGAATTATGAGGGTGTTAGCCCTAGAAATTGCAGACGAAGCTAGGAGGGAGAGCTCAGGCCAGGGTGGTTTCAGAGAAGTTGTCACACAGCTCATGAATTTTATGGTATAGTCAGTCAGTTTATGCATAATGGCCTCTGCTTTAGCAATCAAGATGCTTCTATCACTTTTTTTTTTTTTTTTTTTGTCAGTCGTGGGGCTTGAACTCTGGGCCTGAGCGCTGTACCTCAGCTCTTCAGCTCAAGGCGAGCGCTCCACCACTTAAGCTACAGTACCACTTCCGGTTTTCTAGTGGTTTATTGGGGATAAGAGTTTCACGGACTTTCCTGTCCAGGCTGGCTTTGAACCACGATCCTCAGATCTCAGCCTCCTGAGTAGCTAGGATTACAGGCGTGAGCAACCGACACCTGGCTCACTTTTCTTTGACAGTACTAAGTTTTGAACTCAGAGGCTTGTGCTTGCTAGGTAAGCACTCTACTACTTGACCCATACCTCTAGCTCCCCCCCCCCCCTTTTTTTTTTTTGCCAGTTCTGGAGCTTGAACTCATGGCCTTGGTGCTGTCCCTGAGCTTCTTTTGCTCAAGGCTGGTGCTCTAGCCATAGTGTCACTTCTGGCTTTTCCTGTTTATGTGGTACTGAGGAATGGAACTCAGTGGGTTTGCCTAGCATGCATGCAGCCCTGGGTTTGATTCTTCGGTACCACATAAACAAAAAATGCTGGAAATGGCGCTGTGGCTCTAGTAGTAGAATGCTAGCCTTGAGCACAGAGAGGCTCAAAGACGGTGCCCAGGCCCTGAGTTCAAGCTCCAGGACTGGCCAAAAAAAAAAAAAAAATCATCTGGGCCCTGGTACCTCACTCCTGTAATCCTAGCTACTCAGGAGGCTGAGAGCTGAGGATTGCGACTCAAAGCCAGCCCCGGCAGGAAAGTCTTTATTTTCCATAAACTACCAGAAAACCATGAAGTGGTGCTGTGGCTCAAGTGGTAGAATGCTAGCCTTGAGCTGAGGGACAGCACCCAGGCCCAGACTTCAAGCCCCACGATCAAAAAAAAAAAAAAATTATTTTTTTTTCTTTATTCGTTTTAAGTAGTTGTACAAAGGGATTTCAATTTCATTGTTTTCTAGTAGTATCTCCTGTTTATGCTGAGCCATATTCCTAGCCCCTCTCGTGAACTTTTGGCTTGGGCTAACCTTGAACCATCATCCAGTTTCTGCCTCCCAAGTAGACAGGATTACAGGTGTGTCACCCCAGTTATAATGCTACCTTGTTTGCCTCTTTCAGCACCACAAAGTGCCTGACATTCTATCTCTTCTTTCCTATTTGGCAAAAAGCTGGATTTCTTTCCAAATGCATATCAAACAGAACCCACCTTTCACCCCTCTCCCTAGGTCTTCCTGTGTTTTCTTTCCAGCTCTGACCACTAATTACTTTTGTGAGGGTCTGGAAGCAGGAGGGGCAAGCTGACACCCCCCCTCCCCCCCCACCAACCCCTTCCCCCCGTCCCCCTTCCCCACCACCACCAACCCCCCCCTCCCCCCCCAGCCCCACCAACCTCTATACTTTCCCTGTCCTCCAGAGATCCTGCCTGAATTGTCCCCTGGGGAGCCTGAGTTCCACTGCTCTGAGCGCATGATGGATCTTGGCCTGTCTGAGGACCACTTCTCTCGCCCTGTGGTAAATGTTTTGGGGTCTGGGAGGAGAGGGGATGGAGCCCTGAGATACTGAGTCAACAGCTTCCTGATTACCACAGTCCTGGTAGCAGGGATGTTGGTTCATCGCACTCTCAAGAGCTAGAGGTGCATTTTCCCATCTCTGAAGTTCCACCATCAACCACCCACCTCACTGGGTCCTCAATTCTGAGACCTATGTTAGCCCTGGCCCTATTCTCACAGGGAAAGTTGAATAAGCTTAGACCCAGGTAGATAATCTGAGATGTTTCTTCACCTGAGAGACTTACTTGCAATTACAAAAAGCTGGAAGTAGTGCTGTTACGGCTTCAGTGGTATAGTGCTAGCCTTGAGCACAAAAGCTCAGGGACAGTGCCTAGGCTCTAAGTTCAAGCCCCATGGCACAAACAAGCTTCAAGGCACAAACGAAAAAAAAGTACCAAGTTTTGGGGTGGCTGGGCACACCTACACAATGTTGCTGGCATCTGCTTGGGCCTTACAATTCAACCAGAGGCCGTGTCCTTTTTTTCATACTAATTATAATTTCCTTAGCTCCCCTCCAAGGAAAAGCTCTGTAGAAGTGAATCCATGTAGCCCCCCACCCCAAATCATTTGGATTTGTACAAGAAGGAAGTGTGTATGTGGTGGTGTATGTGTATGCGTGTGAGAGCTGGTGGGGTGGGGGACAGGAGGGCGCAGGATTCTGGCTATCAAACTCAGACCCTGTAGCATGTTAGGCAAGTGCTTTATTACTGAGATACCCTTCCACCCCTTGAAAGTTGTCTTTTTTGTTTGAATTTATTTTGTTTTGGAGACAGGGTAGCACTGTGTATACCAGGCTGGCATTGAACTAGAGATCTTCCTGCTTTTATTTCCCAAGTGCTGGGATTATAAGTGTGTATCATCATACCCAGCCCAGAATTCCTTTTTTGAAAAATACCCTGAGTTGCATCTTCAGAGGCCTGTGGGTCCATCAGTCCAGCCAGGGGGAAGACAGTGATCAGTAGCCTCTCCTCACCTGAGGACGTGGGACTTCTGTTATGTGTAGTCAGTCTTCATTTGGTGAAGAGGTTGAGACCTGCCCTGAGCCTCCCTACCCTTGAATACAACCCTAGCCTTCACAGAGAATCTGTTAGGTGATCATCTGACCACAGCCCTCCCACCTGGGCAGGGTCTTTTCCTGGCCTCTGATGTTCAGCAGCTGCAACAGGCAATTGAAGAATGCAAGCAGGTGATTCTGGAGCTGCCGGAGCAGTCCGAGAAGCAGAAAGATGCCGTGGTGAGGCTCATCCATCTGCGGCTAAAGCTCCAGGAGCTAAAGGTGCGTGCTGGCCTATCCCCATGAAGGTCCCAGGAGCCATGGTTGAGATGGTAGGAGGCAGAAGGGCTAGGTAGCCCCTGCCTTCCTCCCACTGAACTCTGAGAGGCTGATTTAGAATGGTACCAAGAAAGGTAGAGTGGGCTGGGTGCCAGTGAGTGGCTCACACCTATAATCCCAGCTGCCTGAGGATCAAGATTTGAAGCCAGTCCAGGCAGGAAATGGATTCCATAGTCTAAATCCCACAAGAGCCATCATGTTGAGTTGGGTCTGAGTCTGAGTTGGCTACCACTGAGTCCCATATACTGTCTCATTAATTCCTTGGAATTTAGAACTGAAATATCCATTAGAAATAGTTAAATGTGTGATAAAAACAACCTAAACAGTGACTTAAAGGGGATGTGTGTGATTTTCTTCATGCCTGTGACAGTGGTATTGGAGATACTGGGTTATCCTATTTCGTTTTTCTTCCAGTCACTGAAAGGAAGAGTCTAAGATAGCCCCACTCCACATCTTGTTCTGCACCTAACCAGTAAAAGGAAGGAAGGGCAGATTGATTCTTGTTCACAGGCCCTTGGACCTAGGCAGCACAAGGCTGCCAGGATTGCTAGAAAAGTGGTGTGATCTTGTCTGCACCTGACTGACTGTCCTCCTCATGCTATAGGAGGAAGGAGAGCAACATGCATTAGGCTGAAATGCACAATCTCTGCTAGTGGTATCTGGAAAGCATGAATTAAACTTGACAAAAAGGAACAAGCTGTAGCCCAGTTCGCTTGTGACTCTTCCTTTTCCCTTCCCCTATAGGATCCCAATGAGGATGAGCCTAATATCCGAGTCCTCCTTGAGCACCGCTTCTACAAGGAGAAGAGCAAGAGTGTCAAGCAAACCTGTGACAAGTGTAGCACCATCATCTGGGGCCTCATCCAGACCTGGTACACGTGTACAGGTGGGCTGACATGGGAGCACACTCTTCCTGTCCAAGTCCCTCAAGTAAGGTACAGGAGCCAAAGCTCTGATTGCAGATGTGGGTTATTTTCAGGTAAATTTTTGATAGTACACTCATTTGGCCAAGCTTTCTGTATGCTGGGAATGTTAAGAATGGAAAAACTAACATGCCTGCCTTCACTGGTCTTCACTAAGCTCTCCATTATGTTGGCCATGAGCCATGTAGGACTTTAAATATATGAAAGAAGGAGTTCCTTAGCTGTCCTGTGTACACTGTAAGTACTCAATGGCTGCATGAGTCTGGTGGTTGTCTCAATGGATAGTGAAGGGAACATGGTAGAAATTTTCCTTTGATGGTGCTGTTCTGAATGAGAAACTCATTAATAAGTGACATGATATTACAGTCATACTAAGTTAAAGAGAAAGAATAATATTTATTTGGCGTTTGAGTTGGCACTGCTGAAAAAGCCTTATTTGATGTTTAAGCAAATGCTTTGAGGGTCAAGAGGCCAGTCAGGGTAGAGCTTGGGGCAGGCCTGCCTGCAAAAGCTCTGTGACTGATCTATGCCCAGTCTTGAAGAAAAGTGGGCTTTAAAATGTGCATGCATGTGCACATGAGTGTAAGTGTATTTATCTGTCTATACTGGGCTTGAACTTGGGGCTTTGTGCTATCACTCGACTTTCTTGCTCACAGCTTTCACTCTACTACTTGAACCTCCAGTCCAGCATTTTTCTGGCTAATTGGACAGAGTCTCATCAGACTCCTCTGCCTGGGCGGGCTTCAAACCTCAATCCTCCAAGTCCCAGACTCCTCCTGAGTAGCTAATTTTACAGATGTGAGTCCCAACAAAGGTGTCCAGTCGTCATAGTAACTAAAGCATTGTACCTGAAAGAGAGTATTGTAGAAGTGAGCTGAGGGTTTTTCTGTAAGTGCAGTAGGGACCATGGTTAGATGCTCAGACTTCCACTGCTGATATACACATATACTGGAAGGGAGAGCGAAGTTGGAAGAAGAGGAAAAAGAAGGAAGATGAGGAGGAGGGAGAAGAAAAGAAGAACAACAACAACCTATTCTGGGATCAACATGACCTTGGTGACAGGTGGCTGAGGTCAGTGCTAGCTGGAAGTTCTAAGTGCAGTTAGGAGATAAGAGAAGAGGCAAAGTGATTCATGATGTTTAGTCTTAGCAGTAGGTTGGAGTCACTGAAGTCTGAGATGAGAAATGAGGGAAGAGGGTTGAGATGGAAGAGAATAAACTCTATTTGGACAGTTTGAGTTTGAGGGTGGGAATAGCAGGTTGACTCTGGATGTGTGTGTCTAGAATTGATAGGCAAGGCAAATGTTGAGCAGGGTCACAAGGATCTTTGAGGAGCCAAGATGTGAAGAATTGCCTGGTTTGTCTTGACACTGGAGTGGATCTCATGAAGGTCACTGTGGACACCTCTCTGTGACTTCTAAGAGGCATGGTTGCTCTCCGTCACAGGGTGTTACTACCGCTGTCACAGCAAGTGCCTGAACCTCGTCTCCAAGCCTTGTGTGAGCTCCAAAGTCAGCCATCAGGCCGAGTATGAGCTGAACATCTGTCCTGAGACAGGGCTGGACAGCCAGGATTACCGCTGTGCAGAGTGCCGGGCTCCCATCTCTCTTCGTGAGTGATAAAGAGGGTCCTTTCTAAGCAGAGCAAGAGCAGACTGGAAGCTGTCTGACAGCTGAGGACTGACCTGAGGGCTTTAAGTGGCAAGGGTCAATACTGACATGTCTTTATTTCCCACTGTAGCAAAATGAGGTTTCAGTTGTTCTTTGACTTGCCCAGGTCACTGTAGGGCTGGAGCCTGAGCTCAGCCTCTGTGTCACAGAGTGCCTAACAGACAGGACGAGGGAGAGAGATCATAGTAGTCATGGAAATGTTAACAAATGTGAACTCATGGGCTCCCTCCAGCAGTCCCATAGCATGGTCCTGTTGCTCTGTTTTACTTGTGAGCACATTGGGATCTACAGAGGCGCTGTGGCTAAGAAGGGGTGGGTCAGGTCAGTGGGGTGGGACCCCTGGCCCACCTTGCTCTTTCTTGTGCTTTTGACCGGGAGAGGAGGAGTCTGTTGGTCAGGGAGGAGACTTGAGGCCTGTGAGCCTGACTTGTACCAACCCCCACACAGGGGGTGTGCCCGGCGAGGCAAGGCAGTGTGATTACACCGGCCAGTACTACTGCAGTCACTGCCACTGGAACGACCTAGCTGTCATCCCTGCACGTGTTGTGCACAACTGGGATTTTGAGCCACGCAAGGTAGAGGGGTGTGGGGGCGGGTAGGGGTAGCCATGGGAAAGGAGAGCCTGTGGGCAGGTTTCTTGTGCTGCACCCTGCAGGTTTCTCGTTGTAGCATGCGCTACCTGGCACTGATGGTATCTCGCCCAGTGCTCCGGCTCCGGGAGATCAACCCCCTGCTATTCAACTACGTGGAGGAACTGGTGGAGATCCGGGTAAGGTTGGGGCCTAAGGTGAGGGATGAGGCAGTACTGCATCAGATAGACCCCTTTTCTGGTCGGTGGGAGGTGCTGAGTAAAGGAGGCATGCCATCTCAGCAGGGCCCTTTGATGGCCCTCTGGATTAAAGGCAGTAGAACCACGTTCAATAGCAATCTTGATTCCAGCCATGGAGGCAATTAAAATTTTATTCTAGTAGCCTTTTTTTTTTTTTTCCACTTTATTTTAGTGCTCTTCTTGGGGTTTGAACTTGGGGCCTGGATGTTGTCCCTGGGCTTTTTTGCTCAAGGCTACCTCTCTACCACTTGAGCCAAAGTACCACTTCCGGTTTTCTGGTAGTTAATTGGAGATAAGAGTCTCATGAACTTTCTTGTGTAGGCTGGTTTTGAACCATGATCTTCAGATCTCAGCCTCTTGAGTAATTAGTTACTCAAGCGTGAGCCACTGGTGCCTGGCTGGCTTTGAACTTTAAAAAAAATAAATTTGCCAGGCGCTGGTGGCTCACGCCTGTAATCCTAGCTACTTAGGAGGCTGAGATCTGAGGATTGCGGTTCAAAGCCAGCCTCAGCAGGAAAGTCCGTGACACTCTTATCTCCAATAAACCACCAGAAAACGAAGTGGCGCTGTAGCTCAAGTGGTAGGGTGCTAGCCTTGAGCTGAAGAGCTGAGTGGCAGTGCCCAGGCCCAGAGTTCAAGCCCCGCGACCAACCAAAAAAAAAAAAATGTTTTTTATTGTTATTATTAAGATGTTGGACAGTGGGCTACCATTTCATAAGTCAGGTAATGAGTACATTTCTTTTTTTGTGCAATGTTGCGCCTTGGCCTTGAACTATTTATTTATTTATTGGTCATGGGGCTTGAACTCTGTGCCTGGGCACTGTCCCCAGGCTCTTTAGCTCAAGGTGACTACTCTACCACTTGGGCGTCACTTCCGGTTTTCTGATGGCTAATTGGAGATAAGAGTCTCCCAGACTTTCCTGCCCAAGGCCAGCTTTGAACCCTAATCCTCAGATCTCAGCCTCCTGAGTAGCTAGGATTACAGGTGTGAGCCACTGGCACCTGGCTGTGGTGGCCAGTTTTATCTAGAATGGAGATCCAGATGTTCTAGAAGACAGGACCTGATGGTGTTGTGGGGCAGGCAGTAGAATGAGGTCCAATTCCCTGTTACTGTGGAAGAGCAGGCAGAGCAGAGTGAGTTGCCCAGATCACAGAGGCTGATGAGGAATGTGGGATCTGAGTAGGTGTTAGGCCTAGTGTGTCAAGTGTGTCCTAGTGTTTTACACATTACTGCTCTCGGAAAAGCCATTTTGTATGCTTGTGGGAGTAGGTGAGTAGAGTGGATGGTGATGGTAAATGAACCTCAAGGTCCTGTGTAGCTTAGAAGCTGAGATTTGCACTTGAGTTTCTTTGTAGCACTCAGATCTAATAACATCCTGGGGAGCTCAACAACACCTTTCCCAGCCCCTGTTGATTTTGCTGCCACCAAGAGAGTAAGCTGAGGATTCCCTGTAAAGCTAGGACATGGAAGAGATGGCTGAGGTACAGCCCTCTGATCTGGCTGAGCCCTGCCTGTTGCCCTTATCCACAGAAGTTGCGCCAGGACATCCTGCTCATGAAGCCGTACTTCATCACTTGCAAGGAGGCCATGGAGGCACGTCTGCTGCTGCAGGTCAGACTGCTGGGGGGAGCAGCCCAGCAGTGATAGTACCCTTAGTCCAGGACTTCCCAGACAACTTGGTAGCAGTATATATTGTACTTTTAGCAATCTTCCAAACTGTGCCCCAGGAATATCAGGCCTGTAATAAGCTATTAGGTACCCCAATCACAAAACTGTTCTCTGATGATCTCAGGTTGGGAACTGAGATAAAGAAACATTGTCTGAAACTTTTATGTGATTGTGGGTGGAAGTATACGTCCACCGCAGGCCAGTTGAACACAAGCTTTAATGTGTTCATTATTTATGTGTGCAATATGTATAGGTTTTTTTTTTTTTTTGGCCAGTCCTGGGGCTTGAACTCAGGGTCTGGGGCACTGTCCCTGAGCCTCTGTGTGCTCAAGGCTAGCACTCTACCACTTGATCCACAACACCACTTCCTATGTGTTCAATATTCACAGGCATTGGACTAGATTCTGGGAAACAATAAGAAAAACAGGCAGGAATCCTTGCCTTGTAGAGTTTCCATCAGTTTGGAAGTGTATGTCAGGGTGGTAAGCAATATGGACAGGACGAAGTTGGGGAGGGGCTAGGGAGTACTGTGGAGGTGTTAAACAGGGAGACCAGGCCTGGGATGAGGTGTGGCAGGCAGGGGAAAAGCCTAGTGATTGGGGAGCAAGGATGGTTGAGACAGGATTATAGGAGTAACAAGAGTATGTTTTGGGGAGCTGGGTTACACAGTTCAGGAAACGTGGCCCTGGCGCCATTTTCCTGCTTTGTCTTCCCCAGGCTCTCTAATTCTGCTCTTAGGGCTCCCTCCCAGGGTCTTTGTCTCTGGAGGCTTCTAGTTGTCCCTGACTGGGGCTGTTCACACCATGGTAGCTGCTGGACCTGGCCAAGGGTTATGGCCTGGACAATGTGAACAACCATGGGAGGGCTGTGGGAGGGTTTCTTTTCCTGTGTTTGGGGTTACAGCTACTGGGATTTGGCAGCTCCAGGACCGGCAGCATTTTGTGGAGAACGATGAGATGTACTCAATCCAGGACCTCTTGGATGTGCACATGGGCCGCCTTGGTTGTTCGCTTACTGAGATCCACACACTTTTTGCCAAGCACATCAAGCTGGACTGTGAGGTGGGTCTCTTCCCTCCCCCGCCTCCCCCCAGTCCATAGGAGACCCTAGGCTATTCTCCTGGCCCCTAGTCTAGTCTTGGGGGCTGCGATGGGCAGGAGAAGCAGCTTGCCCCACTGTCCTGGCTGGCACTTACCTGCATATATTCTCTAACCTCTCCACACTCTTTCCCCTCCCCACCAGCGGTGTCAGGCGAAGGGCTTTGTGTGTGAGCTCTGCAGAGAAGGTGATGTGCTGTTCCCATTTGATAGCCACACATCTGTGTGCATGGACTGCTCCTCGGTCTTCCACAGGTAGGTGTGACCCAGGCCCCTCCCTCAGAGGAGGTGTTGAGGCTGCCCTCTGAGTGGCTTCCTTTCTTTGGTCTCAGCTGTATCTGGTCTTGAGGAAGCAGTTTCTGGTGTCACTGAAAGAGGGGGAGACAGACATTTGGACCTTTGCTGCCTGGTTTTCAGAGCCCTTTGCTGATCCTGAGCCACAGAGTTATGCACTGATGTCTATGTGGAAAAATTCTATTAGGAATGAATGCTTATGTGCTAGGAAGGGGTCACTACAACCCAGACCATTCTGTCAGGGTGGATTTTTGTTGTTGTTGTTGTTGTTGTTGTTTTTGGGTCCGGTTATGGGACCTGAACTCTGGGCCTGGGCGCTGTCCCTCAGCTCTTCGGCTCAAGGCTAGTGCTCTACCACTGGAGCCACAGCGCTACTTCTGGCTTTTTTCTTTTTGCTTATGTGGTGCTGAGGAATCGAACTCAGGGCCTTATGCATGCAAGGCAAGCGCTCTACCACTGAGCCACCTTCCCAGCCCCTGTTGTTGTTTTTGGCAGTCGTGGGGCCTGAACTCTGGGCCTGGGCACTATCCTTCAGCTCTTCAGCTCAAGGCTAGCGCTCTACCACTTGAGCCACAGTGCTACTTCTGGCTTTTTCTGCTTATGTGGTGCTGAGGAATCAAACCCAGGGCCTCATGCATGCAGGGCAATCACTCTACCACTGAGCTACCTTCCCAGCCCCTATTTTTTTTTTAATTTTAATTTTTTTTGGTTGGTCGTGGGGCCTGAATTCTGGGCTTGGGTGCTCTCCCTGAGATCTTCAGCTCAGGGCTAGCGCACTACCACTTGAGCCACAGTGCCACTTCCGGCTTTTTCAGCTTTTGTGGTGCTTAGGAATGTAACCCCGGGCCTCATCCATGCAAGGCAAGTTCCCAGCCCCACCCAGACCATTGTGGATTACTTCCCAAAGCCTACTTAGATT
Organism: Dipodomys spectabilis; assembly: GCF_019054845.1. Lineage (NCBI taxonomy): Eukaryota > Metazoa > Chordata > Mammalia > Rodentia > Heteromyidae > Dipodomys > Dipodomys spectabilis. Next base: position 193,968 of record NW_024870995.1, on the reverse strand, counting down.
TGCAGCATCTGCCCTGCTTCTTCCTGCACTAAGCAGAGGTTGCTAAACATCCTAGTTTCTGATATCCTTAATATTTCAGCACCTTTTCCAGTGTCTAGTCTAAAAGAAATACCTGATTCTTTTGCTTATTTAAGTACTTACATTTAAACAATATCATGAGGATTTATATTCTGCATATTTAGTGGCTGTTTGAAAAAATAATACATATAAGTTAGAAGCAAAACAGTTAAACTTCATTCTACAATAAGCACAATTTCTTTTTTTTCTTTCTTTTTTTTTTTTTTTTATACTGGTACTCAGGCCCTCATGGTCTCCCATAGCTTTTTGCTCAAGGCTGATGTTTTCCCACTTAAGCCATAGCAACAGTTCTGTTTTTTTCTGGTTAACTGGAGATACGAGTCTCATGGATTTGTCTAACTGGGCTGGCTTTGAACCTTGATCCGCAAATCTCAGCTTCCTGTGCCACTAGGATTACAGGAGTGATCCAAAGCACAATTTCTTAACTATGATTTTGTGCATCTGCTATGCTCTGAGTTGGATGAGAACCTTCCATCCCTATTTCTGTCCACAGTTTTTTGGGTTTTTTTTTTGCGCCAGTTTATCATAGCAACTGCCAATCTTTTCATAAAAAGTGATGTAGTAAAAACTTGCTGAAACATGAACTCTCTTGAGCTAGTAGTTTCAGTGGTGGACACATGTCAAATATTGATGAATTTGAGCATGAACTCTGTCCACATTCTCTCCACATGTTCAAATGAGCCCATAGATCCCTATGTATATGATGTTGAGCCCTGGTATGCCTTGACACACAGTTTGGGAACCATACTTGAAGGCTCCACATTGGTGATGATAGGTGACAGTGGTAATATAAGAAACTTGGAGCCTGATTGTGAACGCTAGGGGAATGCATTGTCCAGATACTATGCTATGAGTACCCTTTGACAGAGACCAGTATACTGGACACACAGGTCTTGTCATGCTTGGATGCCACCCTCACTTCTGACCAATGGTGGTGAACACCTGAGCCCCTTACCCCTTTGTACAGGGGCAGTAGGAGCTCACCTCTTAAGCTTGTAAGGGTCCAGTGGTAGAATTTTACATGTCTGTCTTTCTGCCCCCAGGGATTGCTACTATGACAATTCAACTACTTGCCCTAAGTGTGCCCGGCTCAACCTGAGAAAGCAGTCGCTCTTCCAAGCATCTGGTCCAGATGTGGATGCTTAGACTGCTAGGGAAGAATGCTGGACTCTGTGCCTGCCCATCTGGTTTCTGCTCTGTTGGCATTGCCAGTCAGCTCTGGAGACTCCTTTCTGGTGCACCCCCTGGACCTCTTTACCAACCAGGCCAGAAGGGTATGAGTGGTGCCTGCCAGGACTGCCACTCCCCAGGTGCCAGCTGGGACTTAAGGTGACTGTACCGCCTGTTACCTAGGTATGCTGTTGTAAGTGGTCATGCTGTGGCCCCTGTCCTTCCCCCATTGTAGGATGCCTTGAGCAAGGGAGCCCAGGTGTGACTCCTACTCCCTCGTGGTACTGAACACTCCAGGCTTCTAGATCCTATAGATGTCCCTGCTCATGTTCAGGTTACCCTAGCAACTGATTAGGCCAAGAACCTCAGAGAGTAGCCAGTGATACTTGAGGATGCTGGCTCCATACATCTAGCCTCATCTGTTGCCATAAACAATTTAGGTTTATCTACAGGCCCCCTTCCTTCTCAGTACCTTCTCTCTTTGGGGTCATCTGGTTGTCTATGAATGGGCTATTCATGGTGGTATCCCATGGACCTCTCCAACCTCCTGAGGCTCATAGGCAGTCAGTGAGGTTCCGTGCACAGTGGGCAGGGAAACGGGCTGTGGAACTTCTCCCTGAAGGGTTATCTGCTGCTGTTTCTGCCCTTGCCTAGCCCACCTTATTCTGGTGCTTTGAGCTAGGTAGCTATGGGCTGAGCCCAAGGAAAATGTCCTGGCTTCTAGGTTTGTAGCAGAAACAAAGCATCCAGGGAGACTCTGGGTTAGGCAAACAAGTTGGTTACAATAGGCCTGCATAGCAGTTCTTGGGACTAAATTTGCCCCTGAAACTCTGTTGGCTGCCACTATGTCTATGGAGGGCTCTCAGTGATTTGGGGTTAACCTGCCAGTGACTTGGGTTGTAGGCCCAAGGTCAAGCATTGAGCTCCAGGCAGGAGGCTTATAGCTTGTGAAGGAAGATCTGGGTCTGGAAAGTGGGCAAGATCTACAGTTCTTCAGCAGGGGCCACACTCAGGCTCCATGTACCCTACAAATTCTGTAACTGAGGTTGTACTCTATCAGGGGATGTCTGTGGATAAGGCTTCTGTTTTTCCTCCTTGTGAAGGAAGGGTCACTGTCCCTTTCCTACTTGTCGTGTGTGTGGGGTATGGGTGTGGAAAGCCACACTTGGGTGTCTAGAGGGCACTGAGTGTCGCTGCTTAGATGTCTCTCACCTTTGACAGAGCCTGAGAGGATAACTCAATCAGCAGACACAGCTTAGCTTGCCAACCTATTTAAGGGGTAGACGAATACTGCGCCTCTCCTTTGCCCCTTGTGCCATGAGATGGCTTTAGGCAATGCTCTTGCTGTCTTTTGTCAGTTTCCCCACGGGAAATTGGGGAGAGTGGTATTGACCTACCTCAAGGTGAAATAGTAAAAAGTCCTTTAAGAAGTTTGATAGGTCTGGATGCTGGTAGCTCACACCTGTAATCCTAGATGATCATGAGGCTGAGATCTGAGGATCACAGGTTAAAGCCATCCTGGGCCAAGAAACTCTTATCTCTAATTAATCACCACAAAACTGGAAGTGGCGTTGTGGCTCAGGTGGTAGAATGCTAGCCTTGAGCAAAAGAGCTCAGGGACAGTGCCCAGGCCCTGAGTTCAAGCCACATGACTGCCCCCTCCCCCGCCCACGTCCCGAGAGAAAAATGTTTGGGGTCAACATAGGTCCCTCTCCATCTTCTTCCTTGTTTGAGTTGAAGAGGGGACTAAAGGACAAATGCCTTTTTCCTGCACCTCTAAATCTGCATTTATCACCACTGCATCACATTTTTGTCATGTGGCTAAGGACCTTGCTTAATTCTGTGTAATCAACATCACATTGTTCTAATGATAAATCACTGTGTTGACAGAAAATGTTAGTAGCCTGGCATTTGTTGGGCAAAGTGTTGAGTTTCTTTCTATAACCCACTCCAAACCTTCTCCCCTAGTTCCTCTTCCCCTTGAAGTGCCAGGCTTGGGTGATACAGAATGCAGAATCATGTGTAGATTTTTCTATGTGTCTGTAGCATGGGTAGGAGACCTCAGCCAGAAGCTCATTTATATGGCTACTATGTTATGGAACACTCAAAGGTATCCCATAGCATGGTGAATCTGGATCAAAGCAGTTAGTTGATATACAAGCCAATTCAATAGGCTTGAGTATGATCTGGTTTGGGGTAAAGTAACACTATTGATTGGTGTCAGACCAAGGCCTGAGCCTGCTCTCACAACAGATGTGGCCTGATTATACTCTTGTCTCCATTTTGACAAGGCCTGAGGTCCCAGGGTTCCAGAAGCATTTATTACTGTGCCTGTCTTCTCTTCTTTCTCTTCACCTTTCCCTTTTTCCTTTCTCTATTTTCCTATTTAAATTTCTTATTCTGAACTTCAACAGATTATACAAGGTGGTTACACTTAATATGTCCAGTGGCTTTTTGTTTTGTTTTGTGCTGGTAAGGGGGCTTGAACTTGGCCTCATGCTCTTGCTTAAGTTTTTCACTCAAAGCTAGCATTCTACCACTTGAACCACAGCTCCACTTCCACCTTTTTCTTGATTATTTGGAGATAAGACTCTTTGGGATTTGTCTGCCTGGGCTGGCTTCCAACCTTGATCCTCAGCTCTCAGCCTCCTGAATACCTGAGACTACAGGTATGAGGCTTTTCTCTCTTTCTCTGTGTGTGTGTGTGTGTGTGTGTGTGTGTGTGTGTGTGTGTGTGTGTGTGTGTGTGTGTGTGTGTGTGTGTGTGTGTGTGTGTGTGTGTGTGTGTGTGTGTGTGTGTGTGTGTGTGTGTGTGTGTGTGTGTGTGTGTGTGTGTGTGTGTGTTTGCATTTGCTTGCCCTGTGTGTATGTGTGTTAGCCTTTGCCAGTCCTGGGGCTTGAACTCAGCCTGAGTGCTGTGCCTGAGCTTTTTTGCTCAAAAATAGAGCTCTACAGCTTTGAGCTACAGTTCCACTTTTGGTTTTCAGGAGCTTGATTGGAGAAAAGTCTCTTCGAATTTTCTGCCAAGGCTAGCTTTGAGCCATGATCCTCAGATCTCAGCTTCCTAAGTAGCTAAGATTACAGGTGTGAGCCACCAGCACTAGCCTCTCATGCTTTTTGCTCAGTCATCCCTCTTTTTTTGTTAATGTGTAAACTATTGGATTTTATCGTTTCCATACCTGTATATAATGTTTTTTTTTTTGGGGGGGGGGGGGTTCCGGTCGTGGGGCCTGAACATCTGGGCCTAGGCGCTGTCCCAGAGCCTCTTTGTTTGTTTGTTTGTTTTGGGTCCAGTCATGGGGCCTGAACTCTGGGCCTGGGCGCTGTCCCTCAGCTCTTCAGCTCAAGGCTAGTGCTCTACCACTTGAGCCACAGTGCCACTCCGTCTTTTTTCTTTTTGCTTATGTGGTGCTGAGGAATCGAACCCAGGGCCTCATGCATGCAAGGCAAGCGCTCTACCACTGAGCCACCTTCTCAGCCCCTTATACCTGTATATAATGTATTTTGATCATATTCATCCCTCATTACTGTCTCTGGTCTCCCTACTGATCCCCTTCCTCTTCCCAAATAGTCCATTTACTTTCATATTAAAAAAAAAAAAAAATCTAGAATTTGAGTTCATTGAATAGAACTTTGTTTTCCCCTGCTGGTACTAGAGTTTGAACTCAGAGCCTCAAGATTGCTTGGCAGGCACTTTACCACTTGAGCTATACTTCACCTCAGCTTCTTACTGGTTCTTTTTTTTTTTGTTGGTCATGGGGGCTGAACTCTGGGCCTGGGCACTGTCCCTTAGCTCTTCAGCTCAAGGGTAGTGCTCTACCACTTGAGCCACAGCACCACTTCTGGCTTTTTCTGCTTATGTGGTGCTGAGGAGTCGAACCCAGTGCCTCATACATGTGAGGCAAGCACTCTACCACTGAGCCACCTTCCCAGCCCTTACTGATTCTTTGGAGAGTCTTGTAGACTTCTGCTAGGGCTGCTTTCAAACTGTGATCCTCTCAGCCTGTTATGTAGCTAAGATGAAGAGAGTGAGCCACTGTGCTTGGCCTGAATAGAAGTTTCTAGTGAATAGACTTCAGGAAAACTCTGAACATCCCTTTCAAGTTAGATTCAAAGGTGAATGGGTACTGGGAACATGGCTTAGTGGTAGAGTGTTTGCCTAGCATGCATAAAGCCCTGGGTTAAATTCCTCAGTACCATATAAACAGACAAAGCTGAAAGTGGCGCTGTGGCTCAAGTGGTACAGTTCTAGCCTTAAGCAAAAGAAGCTCAGGGACAGAGCCCTGACTCTGAGTTCAAGCCCCAGGACTAGCAAAAAAAAGTTGAGCCTAGTAGAGCATGCCTAAAGTTGAGCCTAGTAGAGCATGCCTGGAATCCTAAAGCTTGGGAAGTGAGGCAGGACACCCACCTGTTTGAAGAAGGCTTTGCTGCACAGTGAGACTTGAGACTCAAAAAAAACAAAACAAAGTTACAATCTTCATCCACTAATACACTGTAACTCCGTCTTTTCCTGTATTGGATGGAACACACAGACAATGTGAGTGGGTTGGGATGCTGGTATATTTGAGCACATTCCTCTAGCTCCAACTCATGGGTTAAGCTGCACTTTGGATATCCTCTTGTCTAGGAGGACATAATAGTTCCCCCTTTCAGGTTTCAAGTGTTTTTTGTTGTTGTTATTTTGTTTTTTTTACCAGTCCTGGGCTTGAACAACAGGGCCTGGGCACTGTCCCTGAGCTTCTTTTGCTCAAGGCTAGCACTCTACCCACTTGTGCCACAGCATACTTCCAGCTTTTTCTGTTTATGGGATACCGAGGGATTGAACCCAGGTCTTCATGTATGCCTAGGCAATCACTCTACCACTGAGCCATGTTCCCAGCCCTCAAGTGTTTTTATTATTTTTTTTTCTTTTGGTGTTTTCATTTTGGCAACTTTAGATTTACAGAAAAATTCTAACAACCGTATTGCTCATCTCCGGGATTCTCTATATGTTAACATTTTGCTACATTTGCTTTATTTTTTTCTTTACATATGTTCTCCAAAAATTTGAGGTTAACTTGCAGACACTGCCCCTTTGCTTACTACTTTTTTTATTGATTTTGTTTCAGTATTGAGTATTGAACCCTTACTAGACAAATAATCTAGGTAGGATTACAGGTGTGAGCCACTGGCGCCTGGCACAATTTTTTTCTTTTAAAAATGTTTTCCTAGGGCTAGGAATGTGGCTTAGTGGTACAGTGCTTGCCTAGCATGCATGAAGCCCTAGGTTCAATTCCTCAGTACCACATAAACAGAAAAAGTCAGAAATAGCACTTTGGTTCAAGTAGTAAGAGCACTAGCCTTCAGCAAGAGAAGCTCAGGGACAGCACTCAGGCCCTGAGTTCAAGCCCCAGGATTCCAAAAAAAATGAAGGTGCTGGTGCCTCGTGCCTGTAATTCTAGCAGCTTATGAGGCTGAGATCTGAAGATTGCAGTTCAAAACCAGCCGGGGCAGGAAAGTGTGAGACTCTTATCTCTAATTAACCACCAGAAAACCAGAATTGGTGCTGTGGCTCAAAGTGGTAGAGCACTAGCCTTGAACAAAAAGAGCTCAGAGATAGTGCTTAGACCCTGAGTTCAGGCCCTACAACCAACAACAAAAAATTTTCCTAGCAGAGCACTATAATCCTAGCTACTCAAAGGGCTGAGAGCTGAGGGTCGTAGCTCAAAGCTAGCCTGGGAGGAAATGTCTATGAGATTCTTACTCCAATTAATCACCAAAAAGCTGGAAGTGGAAGGTGTGGCTCAAATGGTAAAGTGAAAAAGCCAAGCAAGAACATCAGGCCTTGAGTGTAAGCCACAGAACTGGCACCAAAGAAAAAAACTTTTCCTGTTTCCCATCTATTCTTCTATGTGATATTTTAAAAGCACATAATTTAAATAAACTTTCGTGGCAGAAGGAGATACTCTGCTCTTGGTCATAGGCTGAGACTACCTAAGATCATTTCTCCATATGCCACTGCTCATTGCACAGTTCACTGCAACATTATTGTTTTTGTTTTTTCAGTTTCTACTCATTAGGGATATTACTGGTAAGGTTTTGCAAACTAGTCTCAAAATGAGAAGGCTGCTGGCAGTTGTGCTGATGTAGGTGAGTTAGAAGATTTCTACTCGCCCCATCTTATGGACTGTTTCTCGGCTTGCTTATCCCTGTTCCAGCTGCACTAGCTCTGCATTTGAGATCATAAGATAAACAACTTGTCTGCATCTGCTTCTATGACCTCTTTCAGGGTCACATTCTTGTCAAGGGTCACAATGTCTTTGAAGCTGTACATCAGTAATATCTGTTTGGGAAAAACTCTGTGTCTGAATACACTGGCCAAATCTTCCTCTACATACTGTTCATTATTACTGGTTTGGGCTCCTCTCAATTTATTGTAACATTGTCCAGAGCATCCTATGTTATACTTTCACCAAACTTCCTGGCCATAGTGTTTCATCGCCATTTGTTGCTTCTACATTATGTTCAAAGTTTCTTCTCATGTAGTGAGCTTTGAAGGTTGAGGCTACATCTTGGATTGAGTCAGCTGAACTTTCATGAATATACTACACTGTTAGGAAAAGATTGCTGAAATTTAGTGGGTGGCATGGCATATTGTTGAGAATGAACAATGCTTTTTGTTGGTGAGACTATTATACTGGGCATTCATTTTCAATGGCAGGAGCAAAATATGTGCATCCATGAAAGATGCCTCTGCTGGCTCAAGTTTTCATGTTTGCATGCCAAATCACAGGTAAATTTTGTTTTTTAGTACCAGTAAGGGCTTCCACTTAAACTCTGCAGCATTTCCACCAAGAAGCAGCATAAAGTGATCTTTGGATGACTTAAACCATGGCTCACTCTTCTGTGGATGCAAACATTCCTTTAGGCATTCTCTTTCAATAAAGCTCAGTCTATATTTAAAAAAAAAATGGCTGGGAGGCTATATTCATCTCGTGTGTGTGTGTGTGTGTGTGTGTGTGTGTGTGTGTGTGTGTGTGTATTGGGGCTTGAACTGAGGCTCTAAAGGCAGTAACTATTTGTGAACTTGCCTTTTATTATTATCTAGAATGGTTGCCATTGTATTTTTTTTTTTTTCCCGGTCGTGGGGCCTGAACTCTGGGCCTGGGCGCTGTCCCTCAGCTCTTCAGTTCAAGGCTAGTGCTCTACCACTTGAGCCACAGCGCCACTTCCGGCTTTTTTCTTTTTGCTTATGTGGTGCTGAGGAATCGAACCCACCAGGGCCTCATGCATGCTAGGCAAGCCACCTTCCCAGCCCATGGTTGCCATTATAGAAACAGCAAAACCTAAGGCCTTTGTGATTTGACCCAAACTAGCTGGTGGGTTCTTACCCCCCGTGCTGATACTGGTGCTTGTACTTGGGGCTAGGTGCTGTCCTTGATTTTTCTCTCAAAGCTGGCACTCTTCTGCTTTACCACTTGAGCCACAGCTCCCCTTCTGGCTTTTTGGGAAATTGGAGATAGGAGTCTTCCAGACTTCCTCCCCAGGCTGATTCTCAGTTTCACCGGCTCTGAATCAATTTAATGCTTCTAATTCGATGTCCCCTTTTCACTAGAGACGAGTCACATTTAAACAATCTTCCCAAACATTTCTGGCTCTGAAATGTCAGTTGCCTCAGCAGCTTTAAGACTGAGGTAAAGCCAGGCCCGGTGGCTCACACCTGTCATCCCAGCTACCCAGGAGGCTGAGACCCGAGGGCCGCGGTTCAAAGCCAGCCCGGGCAGGAAAGTCCGTGAGGCTGACCTCCAATGAACCCCCAGAAAGCGGGGAGTGGCGCCGTGGCTCGGGCGGCAGAGCGCCGGCCTGGAGCTGAAGCGCTGAGGGACAGCGCCCAGGCCGGGGTTCAAGCCCCACGACCCCCACATACAAAACTGCGCTTCCTCGCAGGCCTTGGGGAAAGGGAAAATGAGGCTTCGCAGGCCCTCGGGCTGACGGCGCCCCGGGGCCCAGAAGCGCACCACACCCGGGCGGTCAACCAAGTAGCCAACCAAGCCCGGAGTGCGGGCAACGCCGGCAACCTGCCGCCCCCCGGGGCCCGGGGCGGCAGCTCCACCCGAGGAGCGCCCCTGGCGTAGGTGTGGTGGGGAGGCCGGCCCACGGTAGAGCCTCAGGCGCTGGGCTTCCCGGGCACACCCGCCGCGCCTCCAGCGAGCGCGCTCTCAGCTGCCGAACCGCCAGGCAGGACGCCAGGCAGGACTGCCGTTCAGAGCCACAGGCAATCAGGCCAGTAAGTGGACACCTAAAGCGAGGTCCCGAACCGTGGGTGCGGCTCTGCTGCGCACGCGCACATCCTGCCGGCCCACGGAGCGGAGGTGCGGCGCATGGTGACCTGCGTGCTGCGCCTGCGCGCCCGGAAGGCGCGAGGTTGGCGGTGGGGGATGTCGCACCGCCTGGTGGCGGCCGCTGGCAGTCGGGCAGTGGCTAGACCGCTCGCCGTGCTGTGGCGATGCGGCGGCAGCGCCGGAAGCAGTGGGACGGCCGAGACCCGCACAAGGGCGCAAGGCACCGCCCGGCAGGTGAGCGGGAGTCGCGGGCCCGTGTGTCTGAGCGGCGGGGCGGGGGCCGCGCTCGGTGCCGCGGTGACGCCGTCCGTCTGCGCCGGCGCGGTGGAGCGGCCACTTCCGGGTCTCAGCCTTGGTGGGCGGAGGCCGCTGAGCCCCGGCCCTCCGAACCCACCGCCCTGCCCGCCGCCTCGCGCCCCGGCCCGCCGCCTCGCGCCCCCGCCGCCTCGCGCCCCGGCCCTCCGAACCCACCGCCCTGCCCGCCGCCTCGCGCCCCGGCCCGCCGCCTCGCCCCCCCCCCCCCCCCGCCGCCTCGCGCCCCCGCCGCCTCGCGCCCCGGCCCTCCGAACCCACCGCCCTGCCCGCGCTCTGGTCCTGGCGCCCGCCTTGTCCCCGGGCGCCCGCCGGGGCCGCCTCCCAGCGGTCTTCCCTGGACTCCCGCGGTCAGGCACTGGGACGTAGTGTGTCTGCGGTTGAGGTTCGAAGCCCGCCCTGGCAGACACAGCTGAGGGTCCCATTCCCGACTCACCACCAGAAAAGCTGGACGTGGGCCTTCGGCGCGAGTGCCATTCCTGAGTGAAGTCGGGACCGGAGGCCCGAGTTAAACCGCAGTACCTGCACGAAACCCCAAGGTCGTTGTAGCCCTTTATCGTGATAGGTCTGTGCCAATGCCTTCTGTCCTGTCATAGAGAAAAAACAATCTTTTTGGGTGGGGTGTGGGCCATGAACTCAGGCCCGGGCGCTGTCCCTGAGCCTTTTGTCGAGGCTGGCGCTCTGCCACTTGAGCCACAGCGCCACTTTCGGTCTTTGAGTGGTTCGTTGGAGATGAGTCTCACCGGGACTTTTTTGTCCCAGTTGAATTCGAACCTCGGTCCTTAGATCTCAGCCTCCTGAGTAGGTAAGATTACAGGCATGAGCTGCCAGCACCCGGCTGTGAAAAATCTTCATAATGTCTTTAGCCCTGGTTATGGTAGGAACTTATTTTCCTCCCGGAGGACTGAAGAAATACAGGGGCATCGGGAAATCTGTCTTCCTAGGTTGACTGTTTACTTCTCATGTAACATAGATGATCGTATGAAGGAAAATCTTGTAGATGTTAGTCTGCTGTTTTTTGGGACACTCTCAAATATGTAGCCCAGGCTAACCTTGAACTTAAGACTTTCCTGACTCAGCCTTCTGATTACTGAGATCACAGGCATGAGCTACCTGACAGGCATGTTTGATTTCAAAGCTGTAGTCTTTTTTTTTGTTTTTTAACCAAAATTGCATCAAGCAGGGAATGATAATCCCCACCCTCTATTGGATGCTGTGGCTATAGAAATTCTTCATGCATTTCTGCTGTGAATTTAGTTCACATTTATTCCATTTAAACCATTTTAAAATATGCATATATATACATATGTGTATAATTTCCTTTTAGGATGGTACTGGTACTTGAACTCAGGGCCTTGTGATCTCAGCTTTTTGCTGTTTATTTGGAGATAAACATCTCTTGGATTTGTTTTCCAATCTTCTCTGAAAGTTAATGCTCAGATGTCAACCTCCTGAGTTGCTGGGATTGTAGACATGAGACACTGTTGCCTGGCTTAAGTAAATAAATAAGGGCAGCAAAGTTACATTGCAGCTCACTTCCTGTACCTTCCAGAATGTTTTTTTTTTTTTTTGGGGGGGGGGGGTGGGTCCGGTCGTGGAGCCTGAACTCTGGGCCTGGGCGCTGTCCCTCAGCTCTTCAGCTCAAGGCTAGCACTTTACCACTTGAGCCACAGTGCCACTTCCAGCTTTTTTCTTATGTGGTGCTGAGGAATCGAACCCAGGGCCTCAAGCATGCAAGGCAAGTGCTCTACCACTGAGCCACCTTCCCAGCCTTACCTTCCAGAATGTTTTGGCCACATTAAGAAGATACCTTTTTTGCGGCTGGGAAGGTGGCTCATTTGTAGGGTGCTTGTCTTGCGTGCATGAGGCCCTGGGTTCGATTCCTCAGCACCACACAAGCAGAAAAAAAAAGCTGGATGTGGTGCTGTGGCTCAAGTGGTACAGCGCTAGCGTTAGGCTGAAGAGCTGAGGGACAGCACCCAGGCCCAGAGTTCAGGCCCACGAGTGGAACAAAAAAAAAGAAGATGCCTTGTATTGTAGATGCTTTTCATCAGATAATTTCTCTCTTCTGTTTCAGTGTCTTCGGGGGATCCACTTTCAGTATTTGCCTCTACAGGGAAGACTGACTTCATTGTCCCAGTGGTTCTTTTCAAAACCACCCCGAGGTACTTGTCTGTTCCTCCCTCCCTCCCTTCTTCCTTCCTTCTCTTTTTTTCTCTTTTCTTTATTAAATAGTTGTACAAAAGAGTTGCAGTTCCATAAGTCAGATTACAAGTATAATGTTTCCTGGTTGATGTTACCCTTTATTTTTCCCCATTTCCCCATTCTCATCCCTATTCTCATTATTCAGTTCATTTTTGTACATAATGCACATTGAATATAAAGACTACATTTGATCACCCTTCTTCTCCTCATCCCTGTGCATTCCCCCAAAACACATTTCTGTTTCCTGGTACTCATTTCAATAAACAGTACATTAGTTGTTCAAAGGAATTACGCATTTGGATTACTTCCTTAAGTAAGTTTATTTTTGTGTAAATGCATTGAACCCTATAGATGTTATGGTGCATAGTTGTATTTTAGATCCAGCTTCCACATAAGAGAGAAAACATGTGCTGTTTGTCTTTGAGCCTGGCTTACTTCACTTAACATGATTTGTTCTAAGTCTAATCTGTTTTCCTGCAAATTACTTATCTTCTCTTTCTTTTACCATTTACCATCAGTAGCAGTATGAGGTTTAGAGGAACTAGCAGCTTTCTTAGAGTGTCTCCAACAGTGGGAGCAGTCTCTTTATACCTTCACCGTGTGTGTGTGTGTGTGTGTGTGTGTGTGTGTGTGTGTGTGTGTGAGCAGTCTCTTTATACCTTCACCGTGTGTGTGTGTGTGTGTGTGTGTGTGTGTGTGTGTGTGTGTGTGTGTGTGTGTGTGGCCGGGGTGGGAAGGATGTGGGGACTGTCCCTGAGCCTGTTTTGCTCAAGCCTAGCGCTTCTACCACTTGAGCCACAATGCCACTTTTGGTTTTTGGGTGGTTAGTTGGACATAAGAGTCTCACAGGGACTTTTCTTCCCAGGCTGGTTTTGAACCATGATCCTCAGATCTCAGCTTCCTGAGTAGCATCTTTACCTTTGCCCTTTGGATGTCTTCGTAATACTTAGTAATACTGGAAAAAAGAAACTCAGAAGGAAATTGCTTAATGAATCTTTACTATATAGCTGGTGTGTGTGTGTGCGCGCGTGCGTGCGCACATGTGTGTGCTGGTCCTCCTGGGGCTTGAACTAAAGGCCTGGCCACTGTCCCTGACCTTTTTGGCTCAAAGCTAGTGCTTTCCCTTGAGCTACAGCTATTGGAGATAAGAGTTTCACAAACTTTCCTGCCCATGCTTGCTGTGAGCATTGTCCAACAGATTTTAGCCTCCTTATTTAGGGTTACAGGTATGAGCCATGGGCACCTGACTTTGTAGAGGTGATTTTTAAGAACCAATCAAGTTTCATATTTGAAACAGGTCACAGGCCTGAGCTTGGTCCCTTGTGTGCAGGGTTAGCACTCTCAGAAGCTCCTTGAGAGCCCTGTATCTTTACAGAAAAGGTATTCTCAGCTTTTATGCCTTTGTTAGGACCTGGAGCTGCATATTAATTGTGTCAGGTAGAAATAGATACAGGAAGTTGCTGAGTGCTGGTGGCTCATACCCATAATCCTAGCTACTCAGGAGGCTGAGATCTGAAGACTGTCTTTGATGCCAGCCTGTGCAGGAAAGTCAGTGAATCTTTTAATTCAGTTGACGAGCAAAAAGCCAAAGGTGGAGCTCTGGTTCAAGTGATACAGCACTACCCTGCTCAGAAAAGCTCAGGAATAGTGCCCAGTCCCTGAGTTTATTTTGTTTGTTGGTCATGGGGCTTGAATGATGGGCCTGGGCGCTGTCCCTCAGCTCAAGATGAGTGCCACAGTGCCACTTCTGGTTTTCTAGTGGTTTATTGTAGATAAGAGTCTCATGGGCCGGGTGCTGGTGGCTCATGCCTGTAATCCTAGCTATTCAGGAGGCTGAGATCTGAGGATCTTGGTTCAAAGCCAGCCTGGGCAGGAAAGTCTGTGAGACTTGAGCTGAAGAGTGCAGGGACAGCGCCCAAGCCCAGAGTTCAAGCCCCACAACTGACCAAAAAAAAAAAAAGTCTTATGGACTTTCCTGCCCGGGCTGGTTTTGACCCATGATCCTCAGATCTCAGCCTCCCAAGTAGTTAGGATTACAGACGTGAGCCACCAGTGCCGGGCTCCAGTCCCTGAGTTTAATCCCCAGGATTGTCACATGTGTGCGAGCACACATGTGTGTGAGTGCATGTGCATACATGCTCATGCACACACACACTCAAGACAGGAAGAAAGCGGTCTTCATTTGATCCTGCTTTTGTTTTGTGCATATACTTTTTTCTCTTAAAGCACTCTAATTTTATCCTTTTTTTTTTTTCCCTTAAGGGTTTGAGAAATTTTTTAAGAGGCGTGGAAGGAAAACAGATTCAGAAAATTCAACAGCTCCAAAGAAAGGTAAAACTGGCTGGGCGCTGGTGGCTCATGCCTGTAATCCTAGCTACTCAGGAGGCTGAGATCTGAGGATCACAGTTCAAAGCCAGACCGGGCAGGAAAATCCGTGAAACTCTTATCTCCAATAAACCACCAGAAAACTGGAAGTGGCGCTGTAGCTCAAGTGGTAGAGCACTAGCCTTGAGCTGAAGAGCTGAGGGATAGCGCTCAGGCCCAGAGTTCAAGCCCCACGACTGACCAAAAAAAAAAGAAAGGTAAAACTGAAGTTACATGTTTGAGTAATTCGAAAGCATTCTGTGTTCCTTGGGAAGTGACAAATAGGTATGCCTGGGTGTGTGAGGTTGACCTCATTGTGTATGAGTGCTGCTGCTTGTTCCCAAGTCATGCTTTTCTTTGTCTTTATCTTCATTTTTCAGTATTTTCTTTGCTTATTTGAATCTAAGCCTCAGTGAATCATCTTTTAAGTTGCTTAATGGTTTAGTTATGTGTACTTGGTTTTGGAATTGGTAAAGTCAGTATTTAAAAGATGTGTTTCTCTCCTGAAATTTATGAACATAAAATAGGAAGAAATACATAAAAGCATAGTGGGAGATATGGTGATATACCTTCCTGTGGATGGAAAATTTCTTTTTTAATTAATTTAATTTTTTATTGTGAAAATACTGTGCAGAGGGGTTACAGTTACATGTGGAAAATTTCTTAAAATTTGTCATGGGGCTTGAACTTAGGGTCTGGACACTGTCCCTTAGCTTTTTGCTCAAGGCTAGTGCTGTCCCACTTTGAGCCATAGCAGCACTTCCAGTTTTCAGGTGGTTAATTGGAGATAAAATTCCCATGGACTTTTCATTCTGGGCTGTCTTTGAACTGTAATGCTCTGAGTCTCAGCCTCCTGTGTAGCTAAGATTATAACTACGTGCCAACAGGCTTTCCTAATGCACTGGTTACAATTAGATGTCTGGATAGGGCTTTTTTTTTTTTTTTTTTTTTTTTTGCCAGTCCTGGGGCTTGAACTCAGCCTGGGCATTGCCCCTGAGCTCTACTACTTGAGCCACAGTGCCACTTCCAGCCTTTTCTGTGTATGTGGTACTGAGGAATTGAACCCAGGGCTTCATGAATGCTAGGCAAGCACTCTACCATTAAGCCACATTCCCAGCCCTCTGGATAGGTTTTATTTATGTATTTAATTTGTTTTAGGAGAATTAAACTCTGCCTTAGAGCAGGTAGACATACATGGTTCTCTTGTGAAGGCACTCTGCCTCATTTTTTTCTTTTTTCTTTTCCTTTATTACAGCTATGGTATCCTTAGCAAAAAGAGAGGAGGTGGGGGAGGAGATTAAAGCTTAAGTCCAAAGCCAACAAGATGAAATTTGAGAGATTTTAGGTGTGTCTGGAGATACTTCTCAGATATGTCCTAGCCTCTTTTCACCTCTTTATTTCCAAAAGGTTACATACTAATTACATTTTTATGTTGGAAAATGTGTTTCTGTTCTTGAAATTCTTGTTCTCTGTAAAATTATATAGAACTACTTTGTGAAGTAAGACTTTATTTTTTCTTAGAAACCGGTGAATCAAAGAATGCTGGCCCTGGAACAGATGGAAGCAAGAGAGGAAGTATGCAGGATGACTTTACCTGGTGGAAACGGATACAGAAGGTTTGTGTGCATCTAAGGATCAGAACCAGATATCCTGTCACTTCTCCAGAATATGCACTAGCTGCAGAGCTGAGGCTCTGTTTTATTTACATTTTAATCTGTTCCTGTTGCTATAACAAAATACATAAATAGAAATAAACAGCATGAGGTAAAATGATCAAATCTTCTGTACGTTTATGCAGTGAAACCCATTGTGGGACCCCTTTGAACAATTAATAAACATTAATTAAAAAGAACCAGCATATGAGGCACCAGTGGCTCAAGCCTGTAGTCTTAGCTATTTTAGATGTTGAGATCTGAGGAGCCAGTCCAGGCAAACAACTCTGAAAGGCAGTTATATGTAATTAACCAGCAAAAAGGTGGGGCCAGCAAGAAGTGGGAACTGGTGGCATGGCTCAAGTATTAGAGTACCAGCCATGAACAAAGAAACTGAGTGAAGCATGAGGCCCTAAGTCTAAGCCCCAACACTGGCATACATGCACACAAAAAAATAGCATACAATTATGCTGGAAAGTGGACAATCAAGGTGTCAGCAGGCATAGTGTTTTAAAAGGACTTGGCCTGACTTAATATAGTAAAGATGGTAATACTTCCAAAACTAATATACAAATTCAATGCAATTCCTATTAAAATCCCAATGACGTACATCACTGAAATACAGAAAACAGTCCAAAAATTTATATGGAACAACAAAAGACCTAGAATAGCCAAAACAATTCTAGGGGATAAAGACAATATGGGAGGGCTATCCATGCCGAACTTCAAACTCTACTACAGAGCTATAATCACAAAGACAGCATGGTACTGGCACAAAAACAGACCCGAAGACCAATGGAACAGAATAGAAGATCCAGATATAAATCCACAGGCCTACAGCCAGCTGATATTCGACAAAGGAGCCAAAGACATACAATGGAAGAAACACAGCCTCTTCAACCGCTGGTGCTGGGAAAACTGGGCAGCCACATGCAGAAAACTAAAAGTGGACCCCAGCCTATCACCATGCACCAACATCAACTCAAAATGGATTAAAGACCTTAACATTAAACCTGAATCTCTGAAACTACTACAGGACAGAGTAGGAGAGACACTTGAACTAATAGGCACAGGAAGGAACTTCCTGAACAGAGTCCCAGGGTCACAACAAGTTGGAGAGAGACTCGACAAATGGGACTACCTTAAAATAAAAAGCTTCTGCACAGCTAAATCTATCGCAACTAAGCTAGAAAGACAACCAACTAATTGGGAAAAAATATTTACCAGCAATATATCAGACAAGGGGTTAACATCCTGTATATACAGGGAACTCAAGAAACTAATCCCTCCCAAACCTAACAAACCAATTACTAAATGGGCAAGGGAACTAAAGAGGGACTTCTCAAATGAAGAAATAAAAATGGCAAAGAAACACATGAGGAAATGTTCATCATCCCTGGTGGTGAAGGAAATGCAAATAAAGACAACCCTGAGATACCACCTTACCCCAGTCAGAATGTCCCACATCCACAAATCAGCCAACGACAAATGCTGGAGGGGATGTGGAGAAAGAGGAACCCTGTTACACTGCTGGTGGGAATGTACACTTATGCAACCACTTTGGAAAGCAGTCTGGAGGGTCCTTAGAAAGCTAAAGATTGACCTCCCTTACGACCCAGTCATACCACTTCTAGGCATCTACCCTGAACAACAGGAACCAATATACAAGGACACGTGCACCTCCATGTTTATTGCAGCACTGTTCGCAATAGCCAGGATATGGAAACAACCTAGATGCCCCACCACAGATGAATGGATCCAAAAATTGTATCTATACACAATGGAATATTATGCAGCCATTAGAACTGACAAAATAATGGCAATTGCAGGGAAATGGATGGAGCTAGAAGGAATCATGTTGAGCGAGGTAAGCCAAGAACGAAGAGACAAATGGTACATGGTCTCCCTGATAAATGGATGCTAAATCCAAAAGGTTAGGTGATACGATAAAACTAACAGGACTTAAGAAACAAAGAACTCCCGCTCATCTGGTTGAACCACTACTAAATATCCCCATGCTGCTGATCACAAATATGGTATATAACATGTGAACACTGTTATATATTACAGACTGTGGTAGACAATTTGCTCCAGGGAAGTTAGAATGAACTTGTGACTTTGAAATTATGTAATCATTTAATCACAATCAAAAAAAAAAAAAAAAAAGAACCTCGGGGAAGGGAGGGAGGGAGGGGATGGTAGGGGGAAAACAATGGAGGGGGTAACAATGTTCAAGAGGAAGTGTACTCATAACCTCACTCATGTAACTGTTACCCTCTGTATAGTAGCTTTACAATAAAAAAAAAAAGAAAAAAAAAAAAAAAAGGACTTGGCCTGCTACCTCCTCCAGAAAGGCCAATATTGTGTCTTCACATGGTGGGAAGACAGACTATTCTGTCATGGAGATGGAGCCCTCATAACAATCAAGGTGTCCAAGGATTCCCTTCTTTCTTTGTATGTGTTTGCTCGTACTGGGGCTTGAACAGAGGACCTCGAGCTATTGATTGTCTTTTTTGTTCAAGGTTGGTGCTCTATCCCTGCTTCCAGTATTTTGGTGGATAAATTGGAAATAAGAGTCTCAAAGTCTTTTCTTCCTGTGCTGGCTCAAAGCCACAGACCTCAGATCTCAGTCTTTTGAGTAGCTGGGATTATAGGTGTGAGCCACCAGTTCCTGGCTTCAATGGGGACCCTTAATGCCATTACTGTAGTAAAGTTCCAATATGAGTTTTGGAGGGACAGGTAACATTCAAGCTATGCAGTCTCTGCCTATTTAGGGCCGAGCTAGTGGATTAGTTCAAAGATGCTAAGACATTAATTGATTAAAATGCATGGAGATTTCTGTCTGAATTGTCAGAGACCCAGTTAAGAGAAGCCTAACTTGGCAATACCAGGGACAGACTCTTTACGAGTTTTCTGCTTCTCCTGGGGTATATACTGAGGTGTAGGTTTAGTGTATGCTTGTACATCATATAAATGTTTTTGCCTCCTGAGATGAATTATTTGGCTTCACTCTACTTTTGTCTTTCAGGAAAGGATGGTTTGGAGACTTCTCTGATACCATATGAAAAGAGAATGTCTTTTTTTTTTTTTTTTTTGGTTGGTCATGGGACTTGAACTCTGGGCCTGGTGCTGTCCCTTGTGCTCTTCAGCTCAAGGCTAGCACTCTACCATTTGAGCCACAGCGCCACTTCCATTTTCTAGTGGTTTATTGGAGATAAGAGTCTCATGGACTTTCCTGCCCAGGCTGGCTTTGAACCATGATCCTCAGATCTCACCCTCCCAAGTAACTAGGATTACAGTTGTGAGCCACCAACACCTGGCTTCTTTTTTCTTTTTTAATCTTTTTCGTGCTGGTACTGGAATTTAAACTCAAGACCTGGGTACTGTCCCTGTACTTTTTTGCTCAAGGCTCACATTCTACCACTTGAGCCATAGCTCCATTTCTAGCTTTTTGGTAGTTAATTGGAGATAAGAGTCTCATGGACTTTCCTGGTGGGACTAGCTTCTAACCATGATCTTCAGATCTCAACTTCTTTTTGTTGTTGTTGGTGGTGGTGGTCATGGGGCCTGAACTCTGGGTCTGGGCGATGTTCCTCAGCTCTTCAGCTCAAAGCAAGCACTCTCCCACTTGAGCCACAGTGCCACTTCCAGCTTTTTCTGCTGATGTGCTGAGGAATGGAACCCAGAGCCTCATGTATGCAAGGCAAGCAGTCTACTATTGAGCTACCTTCCCAGCCCTTGGCTTCTTGAATAGCTAGGGTTACAAGTATGAGCTATGACTACCTGGCATAAATAACTATTTTCATTAAGAAAACACCCTAGGTTTCAGAGTATGACTCAGTGCAGTGTGTTTATCTAGCAAATTCAAGGCACTGGGTTCAGTTTCCAACACTGAAGGGAAAAGAAAGAAAAGAAACTATCATTTAACTAGAAAAAGTGTTACCTTTTCTTCCACAGGGAGAATTACCCTGGGATGACAAAGATTTCCGAAATCTGGCCCTTTTGGGGGCAGGTGTTGCTGCGGGACTTTTCTACTTCTACTTTCAAGAGCACGGAAAAGAGATCACCTGGAAACACTTTGTACAATATTACCTGTCCAGAGGTCTGGTGAGGGGACTTACAATCTATCAGCAAAGAGGGTATTGTGTTGCTATGCTCTTGAAGGAGGCTAAATATGCCCTAGAGAGGCTATGAGCTCTTGGCTGAGAGTCAGTCCATTGTACAGTTGATGTTCTGAGCAGACCACTGTAGGATATGGCCTACACAGTTTACTTTTCTATGAGTTACCCCAGCAGAACGGTGCTGGTTGCAAGCTACTTTCACGTCATGGCTAACTTTCTTCCCTTTTTTTCTTTTTTGTGGTTACTCCCTCCTCTCTCCCTAGTAAGGCTTGAACTCAGGCTCTTGTACTTGTTGCTCACAGCTGGTGCTCTGCCACTTGGTATTTGCTTGGTAATTGGAGCTGGAGTCTGTTAGGTTTCTAAGCTAGTTTAAAATGGTGCTACCAGATGTACCAAGTTTTAGAAGCTTTTCTTACTTTGGTTTTTTTTTTTTTTTTTTGTCAGTCATGGGGCTTGAACTCTGGGCCTGGGTGCTGTCCCTGCCCACTTCAGCTCAAAGCGAGCACTCTGTCACTGGAGCCACAGCCCCACCTCTGGTTTTCTAGTGGTTTATTGGAGATAAGAGTCTCATGGACTTTCCTGCCCGGCTGGCTTTGAAACTCGATCTTTAGATCTCAGCCTCCTGAGTAGTTAGGATTACAGGTGTGAGCCACTGGCACCCGGGTCGGTTCTTATTTATTTATAATGGAAATAACTTCATACCCAGGCTAAAATGTCTAAGATAGTAAGAAAACAAAAGTTGGACTGGGCTGCACAGGGTATGCAGGTAAGCTTGTGGCTGCACTGGTTTACTTGAGTATCCTGCTTATTTCCTTAGTTGTTCAGATCACTTCTCTATTTTTACTAGGTGGACCAGCTAGAAGTTGTGAACAAGCAATTTGTGCGTGTTATTCCTGCTCCTGGGACAACTTCTGAGGTGAGGGGTGGGTTTAAGGCCAAGTATTCCAGATATAGGTTTTGTTTTTTGTTTTTGTTTTTGGTCCGGTCGTGGGCCTGAACTCTGGGCCTGGGTGCTGTCCCTCAGCTCTTCACCTCAAGGCTAGCGCTCTACTATTTGAGCCACAGCGCCACTTCTGGTTTTCTAGTGGTTTATTGGAGATAAGAGTCTCACAGACTTTCCTGCCCGGACTGGCGTTGAACCATGATCCTCAGATCTCATCCTCCTGAGTAGCTAGGATTACAGGCGTGAGCTACTGGCGCCCGACTCAACAGTCCCTGTTAATGTGATAATTTATCTGGTTGACCTGTATTAATACTACTGTAAAGCTGGACACCGGTGGTTCATGCCTGCAATCCTAGCTACTCAGGAGGCTGAGATCTAAAGATCACAATTCAAAGCCAGCCCAGGCAGGAAAGTCCGTGAGACTCTTATCTCCAATAAACCACTAGAAAACCAGAAGTGGCTCTGTGGCTCAAGCAGTAGAGTGCTTGCTTTGAGCTGAAGTACTCAGGGACAGTACCCAGGCCCTGAGTTCAAGCCCCATGACTGACAAAAAAAAAAAGAAAATACTACTGTATGATTAGTAGAGCAGGAGCCCTTTAAAGACTAAACTGTCATTGTCAAGTAACGTATGAGAACTACTTGCCAAGATTTGAAGGATAGAACATTGAAGAGACAAAAGAAGGAAATGGAAAACATTGGCAGTTGCCGCTAGAATTGAGAACATGCAGTTTAAGTAAGGCCAGGACCAAAGGAGCCTCTGCTATTTGCGTAGTTAGCCTACTATCTCAGGGAAAGAGGCTTTGCTGGAAGAGGAGTCAGTAAACAAGAACTCAGGCTGTGGACTGGGGTGCGTGTGAGGGTGATTCTCCATGGGAGACAGTGGTGTGGCTTAAACTTGCTTTGGTCTCTGCAGAAGTTCGTATGGTTTAACATCGGCAGTGTTGACACCTTTGAACGTAACCTGGAGTCTGCTCAGTGGGAGCTGGGAATTGAGCCCACCAACCAGGTCACAGTGGTCTATACTACTGAAAGTGATGGGTGAGTGTTCGAACCTCTGATGCTGAGCATAAAATAAGATTCAGTGTTATGCCGGTCATAAGCCATAGTTCTACTTCTGGCTTAATTTTTTTTTTTATTATCATGATTAAGGTGTTGTACAGAGGGGCTACAATTTCATAAGTCAGGTAATGAGTACATTTCCTTTTTTTGGACAATGTTACCTTTTTCTTTTCACTTTTTTTTTTTTAATGAAGACTCGCACTGATTTTCCTGCCTACGCTGGCTTTGAATTATGATCTCAGATCTCAGCCCCCTGAGTAGCTAGGCAGTTCCTTTTTTTTTTTCTTTTGGTCTCGGGACGTGAACTCAGAGCCTAGGTGCTATTCCTGAGCTTTTTTGCCCAAGTCTAGCACTCTACTACTTTGAGTCACTGCACCATTTCCGTTTTTCTGACACTTAATTAGAGATAAGAATCACGTGGACTTTCCTAGCCTGGGGTGGCTTCAAACTGTAGATCTCAGCCTCCTGAGTAGCTTGGGTTACAGGCATGAGTTACTAGCACCCAGTTTTCCTTTTGTTTTTGAGATGGAGTCTCATTATGTTTCTCAGGCTGTTATTCAGTCTCCAGGTTTAAGTGATCCTCCTGTCTCAGCCTCCCAGTAGCTTGGACCATAGGTATTTGTTATGGCCATGGTTTGCATCTGTTTGTTGAGAAGAGAATTAGAGCAGGGAAATTGTTTGCTGAGCAACCTTAAAACATTGTTAGATGGGCTACGGGCCAGTGGCTCACACCTTTTTGCTTATTAAGCAGCAAAAAGCTAGAGGTTGAGCTTTGGCTAAAGTCTTAGCCTTGAGCACAAAGCTCAGGGGCAGCACCTAGGCACTGTGTTCAATCCCCAGGACTGGTGTCCGAGTGTGTACATACCTCCTCCTCCCAACTGTTACATGGGAAAAAGAAATCAAAGAGATGTTAATTATTGATAAAATCCTGATAGCATGGTTTCCCGAAGCATTTTAGAAAGGCATATGTCACTATGTTAGTTCTTTTTGGATGTAGTCCACTCCCAATTCCTGCAGACCTACTGACTCAACGTGCCAAAAAGTGGGGCTCAGGCACATTACTGGGACTCTCCTTGTACTCTGCATACTTACATAATACTTGTCAGGCACACTTTCCACAATGCTCACATCAATTCTCTGAATTTGTGCATCACAGTATCCTCCTGATAAAAATTGTATATTACGGGTTTCAGAGGAAATACCAGATTAACTACTCAATGAATATCCTAGGCCCCAGACAGTATTGAAGTCAACTTGTTAAGCTTGGAGACTGCTCTTATATTTACGGTATGAGATACCATTGCTCTGCCTTCTTGACCCTGAATCAGGAGGGTACAGGCTGAATACCAGCTTTAGCCAGGATGGTTGTAAAGAATGGGGATCCTGGCTGGGAATGTGGCTCAGTGGTAGAGTGTTTGCCCAGCATGCATGAAGCCCTTTGATTCCTTAATATCACATAAACAGAAAAAGCCAGAAGTAGTACTGTGGCTCAGGTGGTAGAGTGCTAGCCTTGAGCACAGGGCTCAGGCAGTGCCCAGGCCTTGAGTTTAAGCCCCAGAACTGGCACAAAAAAAGAAAAGAAAAAAAATGGGGGGCTGAGAAGGTGGCTCAGTGGTAGAGTGCTTGCCTTGCATGCATGAGGCCCTGGGTTCGATTCCTCAGCACCACATAAGCAAAAAAAAAAAAAAAGCCGGAAGTGGTGCTGTGGCTCAAGTGGTAGAGAGCTCACCTTGAGCTGAAGAGCTGAGGGACAGCGCCCAGGCCCAGAGTTCAGGCCTATGACTGACAAAAAAGAAAAAAAAGAAAAAGAAAATGGGGATCCTGATGTCTTAATTTTTTCAGTTTCTAGACCAATATTTAAAAGTAGGGTGGAGATTGTAGTGGGAGTGAGAGTCTCTTAGTACATTTTTCTAGTGTAACAATACCATAAACTGGGTAATTTATAAAGAAAGGAAATTGATTTCTCACAGTCTGGGAGCTCCAAGATTGAAGGGCTACATCTGGTCAGGACCTTCTTGCTGCCTCATAACATGATGTAAAGATGTAAGTCACAGCCGGGTGCCGGTGGCTCACGCCTGTAATCCTAGCTACTCAGGAGGCTGAGATCTGAGGATTGCGATTCAAAGCCAGCCCGGACAGGAAAGTCCGTGAGACTCTTATCTCCAATAAACCACTAGAAAACCGGAAGTGGCGCTGTGGCTCAAGTGGTAGAGCACTCGCCTTGAGCTGAAGAGCTCAGGGATAGCGCCCAAGCCCAGAGTTCAAGCCCCATGACTGACCAAAAAAAAAAACGTGTAAGTCACATGGCTGGGGAGAGAAGAGAGAGAAGGAAAGTAGGGGCAAGCCTGAACTCTCCCTTTTTGTAAATGACTTCCTGAGAACTAAGCTGACCTCAGTCTGTTTATTAGCATTGAGCCTTCATAGTCTAATCACCTCTAAAAGCCCTATTTGTACTATTACAGTAGCAGTTAATTCAGTATGAGGTTTTTTTTTTTGGTCAGTCCTGAGGCTTGAACTCTGGGCCTGAGCTCTGTCCCTTAACTCTTCAGCTCAAGGCTAGTGCTCTGCCACTTCCGGTTTTCTGGTGCTTTATTGGAGATAAGAGTTTCACTTACTTTCCTGCCTGGGCTGGCTTTGAACTGTGATCCTCAGATCTCAGCCTCCTGAGTAGCTAGGATTACAGGCATGAGCCACCAGTGCCCGGCTTAGTATGAGTTTTTGAGGGGAATCTTCCAACCACAGCAGTTCTGGGGACAAATTTGCAGAGTTCTAGTGGTAAGGCCTGAAATACTTAGAGCCTCCTACAGGAGCCCTGAATGTCTCTGGGTTGTTATTTACTTTGGGTTACTGAGTTTCCAAGAATACTAGTTGTGTGAGGGGAATTGAAGGTTTGGCCTAGGGACTGGAAGTGATGAGAGTCACCTGGGTCACCTCAGCTCCACAGTGCCATGGGAACTCCCTCTTTTGCTGATGTGCCCATAAGATTGGGAATCAAGTCCATTTTCATGTGTGGAGTAAAAGATAAAATAGGACGAGATTCAGCTGAAATAGAAGATGTGCTGTGAAAAGATGGAGGCTGTGCTGGGTTTGGAGGGCTCACGAGGGGGGAGGAGTAGGTGTGACAAAGTCTGGGTCAGGGCTACTGGTCATAGGCTTGGATTATTAGCCTCCTCTTGACCTGCCAAGCCTCCTGAAGGGTGGGCTGGGACAGAGAGAACTGACTATGAGTAGACTCGGACACATTTTGGAAAGGAAGTTTCCCCTTCTGTGTGGTGAGCTTTCTGAAGCATTTTTCTTTTCCTAGCTGATGGTGGTACTTCTTACCTCTCTTCAGAAATAACCTGATGAGTGGTTTTCTGTGATGTTACAGGTCTTTCCTGCGAAGCCTGGTACCCAGCCTAGTACTGGTTGGTATCCTCCTGTATGCTGTGAGGAGGGGCCCGATGCGGGCTGGGCGTGGTGGGCGAGGAGTGGGCCTCTTCAGTGTCGGTGAGACAACAGCCAAGATCTTAAAGAACAGCGTGAATGTGCGATTTGCAGATGTCGCTGGCTGCGAAGAGGCCAAGTTGGAGGTTATGGAGTTTGTGAATTTCTTAAAGAACCCTAAGCAGTATCAGGACTTGGGGGCCAGAATTCCAAAGGTGCTGACTTGAGAAATTCTTGACATACTTAATTTTTTGTCCTGACTGTGTTTTAATTTGTTTTGCAGCCCATACTAGGGTCTAAACTCAGGATCTCTTGCTCTCACTCAGCTTTTTTATTCCCTGATTGCACTATAACACTTGAGCTTTTCACTGGCTAATTGGACATGAGAATCTCACAGTTCTAGCTTTTTGCTGGTTAATTGAACATAAGAATCTCACAGATTTGTCTGTTCTGGCTGGCTGTAAACTTTGATTCTCAAATGACAGTAGTTAGGATTATAGGCAAGAGCCACTGGTACTAGCATTTTAATAATTTATTAACCACAGTGGAATATGGAAATCGCATCTGTAGAGAAAAGTGAGATTCATCTTATGTGTTGAACTTGAGACTACAATTCTTAAAATTCTTTAAAATTAAGTATGAAATTGTAGACATAAAAATACATGCTCCTCAGAAGTGTGTTTATTTATATATTTATTTATTTAATATATTTTTTGGTCGGTCATGGGGCTTGAACTCTGGGCTTGGGTGCTGTCCCTGCACTCATCAGCTCAAGGCAAGCGCTCTTCCACTTGAGCCACAACACCACTTGTGGTTTTCTGAGTGGTTTATTGGAGATAAGAGTCTCATGGAGGGGCTGGGAAGGTGGCTCAGTGGTAGAGTGCTTGCCCTGCATGCATGAGGCCCTGAGTTCGATTCCTTAGCACCACATAAGCAAAAAGAAAAAAGCTGGAAGTGGCGCTGTGGCTCAAGTGGTAGAGCGCTAGCCTTGAGCTGAAGGGCTGAGGGGCAGTGCCCAGGCCCAGAGTTCAGGCCCCACGACCAGAACTAAAAAAAAAAAAAAAAGAGTCTCATGGATTTCCTGCCCAGGGTTGACTTTGAACCGAGATCCTTAGATCTCACCTTCCTGAGAAGCTAGGATTATAGGTGTGAGCTACCGGCGCCCAGCCTGGGGCTTTCATTTTCTGTGCTATGTCTTTAATGAGTGTCTGTATTCAATGTATATTAATTTTATAAGCAGGAAAGACTCTAGGTTATAAGACTGATGGGTTTAATGTGATTCTTTTTTATTTTATTTTTTTGGTGCCTGCCCTGGGGCTTGAACTCAGGACCTGGGCACTGTCTCTGAGCTGTTTTGCTAACACTCTATCACTTGTACCTCAGTTCCACATCTGGCTTTTTGCTGTTTAATTGGAGAGTCTCATGAACTTTCCTGTCTTAGCTTTCTTTAAAATGTGATCTTCACTTCTCAGCCCAATGAGTAGCTATAATTGCCGGGGTGAGTTACCTTTGATGAGTTTTAATTGGACTCTTATTAGTTTACCCTAAGGTCACCTGTGGAAGTGAACATTTCTAGTCACATGTAAGTGGAAATCAGGACTTACTCTCCATGTGCCTTATGTCCCCATTGAGTGTTAAGTGTGCCTTTTCTCTTGCAGGGAGCCATGCTTACTGGCCCGCCTGGTACTGGCAAAACGCTTCTTGCGAAAGCCACTGCAGGAGAGGCCAGTGTGCCCTTCATCACTGTGAATGGGTCAGAGTTCCTGGAAATGTTTGTTGGAGTCGGTCCAGCAAGGGTAGGTGGATGGCTGGCTGGCCACAGAATGTGTCACACACTTACTGGCCACTTTGTGTAGTTCCAGGTTTTGTGTGGGATCTGGATGAGTCTTCCTTTTGAGAGATGCTGCTTTTCCAGAGGGAGGGTAAGCTGTTACTGCTGCCTGTTGATTGGCATGTACATGGATTCCTCTTCCAGGTTCGTGACATGTTTGCAATGGCTCGAAAAAATGCACCTTGTATCTTATTCATTGATGAGATTGATGCTATTGGACGGAAGCGAGGCCGAGGGCACCTGGGAGGCCAGAGTGAGCAGGAGAACACACTGAACCAGATGCTTGTGGAGATGGATGGTAAGTGGACATTGTAGTTGCTCTGTGCTTCTGGCCTTGTCCATAGGTGTTCAACTTTGCAAGAATTACCTTGGCACAAAGTCATGTGATTCCTCACTAGCTTTTGTCTCCTCCTACAACACTCCCAGTTGTTCCCTTCTTAAAGAAGGCTACTCTTAGGCAAACATGGACAGTGTTGAATTTCTAATCACCTCACTGTGAAAAGCAGGTGAAACATGTGCATTCACCTGCCTTCTAGCAGGAAGTAAGTTACCTGGCGTGAAATCATCCTTGCTTTGAGGAGGGAGCACAATCTGATGCTAATTAGTGCTCCTGATGGTGCACCCAGGATGGAGTGAACAGTACTCTGCTCCTTAAGGAGCATAGTTTTTGTCCTACTACCTCAGAGTAATTCTAGATAAATTATGCCTTCATAGGATGTATCTAGGTATTTATACTAGTGTATAAATCTGGAAATGATACCACTGACCCTTTGACAGAATTTATTAATCTCTTTGGTTTCAGGGTTGTATTGAGATCCCTTACACCTTCCCAGGTTTTAATTTTGTCAGAAGTTATAGGATCAGCTTGCAGTTGTACTTAGCTGTGTTCCATAAAACTAGTCAAAGGGGACAGCACACAGGGAGACCTGGTATAGCTTTTGAAATGATCCATCCCAGTAATGAGCGGTGACAATATATGTTAGGGTATGTTGATCAGAAGGCTCATGACAGACTCAGTTTCCCTGTGCTTTCACTGGGAGCTGATCACTGAAGGCATGCCTCATATTCCAGATTCCCAGGAGAAAGGCAGGTGGTCTGTGTGAGCTGTGTTATTTGCACAGACAGGTTGTTTAGAGGGGAGGCTCTGTGGTGAACGTGGATCACAGCTCCCCAGATTTCAAGTAAGAGCAGCCACTCAGAAATAGGCCTTTCTGGGTGGGGAAGGTGGCTCAGCAGTAGAGTGCTTCCCTTGCATGCATGTGGCCCTGGGTTTGATTCCTCAGCACCACATAAGCAGAAAAAGCCAGAAATGGTGCTTTGGCTCAATTGGTAGGGTGCTAGCCTTGAGCTAAAGAGCTGAGGGTCAGTGCCCAGGCCCAGAGTTCAGGCCCCATGACCAACAGAAAAAAAAGAAATAGGCCTTTCTGGGGACATCTCGAACCTGCTGTTAGAGACACTTCTATACTAGCTTGAGTCATCTTCCAACTCCTCTATCGTCTTTAGTACCCTACAGTATACATAATTAGGTTATTACTGTGTTCTCTTCTGGAGTGGAAACAGTGGTAAGGAGAGGGAGGCAGGCACCTAGCCACTGTCTCTGTGCATTTCCTTAGGTGAGTGTCCCTGTTCTCTGCATAGTCCCCTGTCTGTCCCATCTGGCTGTTTTCCCTGGACCCTGCAAGCCCACAAGAATGTGGGTGGTTGGAACCATTGAACACTGCAAGAGCAGAGGAAGTACTATGTGGTATAAGGCTAGC
Source organism: Dipodomys spectabilis (assembly GCF_019054845.1). Classification (NCBI taxonomy): domain Eukaryota; kingdom Metazoa; phylum Chordata; class Mammalia; order Rodentia; family Heteromyidae; genus Dipodomys; species Dipodomys spectabilis. The sequence goes on along the minus strand of NW_024870995.1, from coordinate 164,729 downwards.
AGGAATCACTTGTGTATCAGGGTAGAGGCTGTGCCCTGGGACTCAGCTGTTACTCTAGTCCCAGGCTGTGGAGTTCTGCATCAGCCACAGAAGGTCTGATTTCCTTCTGTTTATACAGAAGGGAATAGTGAGAGCTATGAACCAGAGATCATGCCTCTGTAGGTTGAATCTCCCTGGCCAGAGCAGCTGGGCAGGGTCTCATGCCTGCTTCATGACCTTTGAAGTGGGGTCAGCACAGGGAGGCAGGGCTGGTATGCACCTGACCTGCAAGGAGATACTGGTGTCTGTCTGGGCTTTCCTTGGGTTTCCTTGCTTCTTTTTTTGTTCAGGGTTTAATTCCACCACCAATGTGGTGGTGCTGGCTGGCACCAACCGCCCTGATATCCTTGACCCAGCCTTGACACGGCCCGGCCGGTTTGATCGCCAGATATATATTGGTGAGTTGAGTGCATTGTGCTTAAATGTTCATGTTTGGGCCCCAACTCTGAGATTAAAAGTTTGGGAAGAACATTGTTTATGTATTTCTGGGAGATTTTGATGGAACATCTGAAGTAATGAGCACAACGTTGTAGCTGGACGCCATTGGCTCACGCCTGTAATCCTAGCTACTCAGGAGGCTGAGATCTGAGGATTGCTGTTCAAAGCCAGCCCGGGCAGGAAAGTACGTTAGACTCTTATCTCAATAAAAACCACTAGAAAACCAGAAGTGGCGCTGTGGCCCAAGTGCTAGAGTGCTCACCGTGATCTGAAGAGCTGAGGGACAGCGCCCAAGCCCAGAGTTCAAGCCCCACAACTGACCAAAAAATAAATGAACACAACGTTGTGAAAAGATAGAGATGCCCAAACTACCCATGTTGCTACTGGACTCTGCCTCCTGCGAATAACAGGTACTACAGTTGAGTCCTGTCACAATGTTGCTGCAGTGCATACATGTGGGAATGGAGCAGCAGATTTGTTTCCTCCAGGGTTTATTTTCATTTAATTTTACAGAAACTTGATGGTTTAAAAATCTGGAATTTGTTCCTTATCCTTCTCCTATATGGTCAGCCATCTTCTCTTTCCCTGATGTTTTCCTATCAGAACACCTTGGTCCTGTGTGAACAGCCCTTGCTGTTCAAAACAGTGTTGTATTGCTTGCTCTTGGTTCTCATGGCCCTAGGAGTGGACTTAATATCGGTTAAGTCATCAGGAAACATTTCAGTGTGCTATACAGTCCAGCTCATGTACTCTTTGGGCTGCGTTGCCATTGAGCTCTGACTCTGGTCAGGTAGTGGTCAGGTGGTGATACCAGGGAGCTCTGCTAGCTATCCTTGTAGTTTTCTGAAGTGGTGGGGCTGGAGGATGACACCCTGTTCCGAAGGCCCAGAGAGGAGAGATCTGTGTGTCCCTTTTTCTTTATTAGGTCCCCCTGACATCAAAGGTAGGTCCTCTATCTTCAAGGTCCACCTTCGTCCACTCAAGCTGGATGAGACCCTTAGTAAGAATGTCCTAGCGAGGAAGCTGGCAGCTCTCACTCCAGGCTTCACTGGTAAGTTGCTGTGCTCCATACCTTAACAGGGGCTAAAGATACTCAGCTGTGTGCAGTTAATATGTGATTGCTGTGGCTACCCATTTGGTACTGGATACTTCCTGCCCTGTAGGACCTTGAACCTCCCGAGCTCTTTCAGAGGCCTCAGAGGCCTTGGCCTAATGTCTATTTGTGTTTTTTTTTTTCTCTGTCACTCTTTCTGTCTATCTGTGTCTCCCCCCCCCTTTTTTTTTTTTTTTTTGCTTGGGACTGGGGTTTGATCTCAGTGCCTTATACTTGCTCAGCTGGCACTCTACCACTTGAGCCACACCTCTAACCCCTACAGTCTGTTTGTACCCATTTGATTTTCTGTTTTAATTCTGTTCTGACTTAGTCTTTACTGCAGAGACCAAAAATAACATCTGGGGAAGGGATGAGACTCTTATCTCCAATTAACCACTCAAAAAACCAGAAGTAGAGCTGTGGCTCAAAGTGGTAGAGCTCTAGCCTTAAGCACAGTGAGGTTCAGGAACAGTAGTTAGGCCCTGAGTTCAAGGCTTACAACCAATTACAACAATAACAACAAAAAGGAAATATGAAAACATAAGAAAATTTTAAAAGACTGAATGAATTTTTTACTAGTATACTTGCCTTACAAGAAAAGCTGAATACAAGAAAAAGAGAAGGGCTGGGTACTGGTGGTCACGCTTGTAATCCTAGCTACTCAGAAGGCTAAGATCTGAGGATCATGGTTCCAAGCCCGCTCGAGCAGGAAAGTCCATGAGACTCTTATCTCCAATAAATCACCAGAAAACTGGAAGTGGTGCTGTGGCTCAAGTGGTAGCGTGCTTACTTTGAGCTGAAGAGCTGAGGGACAGCACCCAGGCCCAGAGTTTAAGCCCCATGACTAACAAAAAGAAAAGAAAAGAAAAAGAAATGCTGGATTTGGGCTGGGAATGTGGCTTGGTGGTGGAGTGCTTGCCATACATGCATGAAGCCCTAGGTTCAATTCCTTAGTACCACATACACAGAAAAAGCCTGAAGTGGTGCTGTGACTCAAGTGGTAGAGTGCTACCTTGAGTCAAAGAAGCTCAGGGACAGCGCTCAGGCCCTGGGTTCAAGCCCCAGGATTGGCAAAAAAAAAAAGTTTAATCACTGGGCACTGGGGCTTACATATAATCCTAACTACTTAAGAAGCTGAGATCTAAAGATAGTGGTTGGGCTGGGAAGGTGGTTCAGTGGTAGAGTGCTTGCCTTGCATGCATGAAGCCCTGGGTTCGATTCCCCATCACCACATAAGCAAAAAGAAAGCCGGAAGTGGCGCTGTGGCTCAAGTGGTAGAGCGCTAGCCTTGAGCTGAAGAGCTGAGGGACAGCGCCCAGGCTCAGAGTTCAGGCCCCACGACTGGACCCAAAAAAATAAAAATAAAAAATAAAGATAGTGGTTAAAGCCAGCCCAGGCAGGGAAAGTCTATGAGACAAGGTTACTGTACTACCCTGTACTTTCCCCTCACCCTTTCTTTTCTTCCCCTTCTCCTCCCCCTGCCCTGCCCTGCCTGCCCTCCCTCCTTTCCTTTCCCTTCCCTTCCCTTTTCTCTTCCCTTTTCCTTTCCTTTCGCCCTTTGCCTTTTGCCTTTGCCTTTCCTATTGTGGGACTTGAATGCAGGGCCTGGGAGCTGTTCCTGAGGTTTTCTGCTCAATCCTACCCCTCTATGACTTTGAGCCACAGCTCCTCTTTCTGTTCTCTGGTGGCTAATTGGAGATAAAGAGTCTCACAGACTTGCTTCAAACATGACCCTCAGAACTTAACCTCCTGAATGGCTAGAATCCGTGAGTAACCCCTGGTTAGCACCACCCTCACCCTGTGCTTTCAAGAAAATTGAAAACATGTTCAGATTTCTGCATGCATGTTCACAGCATGTTTTATTTTTTAGTTTATGTGCTGGGCTTAAACTCAGGGCTTGTCTCACTAGATTGTGGCAAGAGTTGACATTTGTTGAAGAAAATCAGTATTCTTTTTTTTTTTTTTTTTTTTTGCCAGTTCTGGGCTTGAACTCAGGGCCTGGGTGCCATCCCTGAGCTTCTTTTGCTCAAGGCTAGCACTCTACCACTTGAGCCACAGCGCCACTTCCAGCTTTTTGTGTATGTGGTGAGGAATTGAACCCAGGGCTTCATACTTGCTAGGCAAGCACTTTACCACTAAGCCACTTTTCCAGCTTGAAAAAAATCAGTGTTCTTCAATGCTGTATGAATTATTCCTCAGTAAAGTTGTGTAACCAGAAAGTTTGGCTAAAATTAATGGTGACTAATGAAGCAGTTCCTATTCTCTGTTCCCTGCTGAAGTTTATTTATTTTTTTATTTTTTTGGGGTCCAGTCGTGGGGCCTGAACTGTGGGCCTGGGCGCTGTCCCTCAGCTCTTCAGCTCAAGGCTAGCGCTCTACCACTTGAGCCACAGCGCCACTTCTGGCTTTTTTCTTTTTGCTTATGTGGTGCTGAGGAATCGAACCCAGGGCCTCATGCGTGTAAGGCAAGCGCTCTACCACTGAGCCACCTTCCCAGCCCCCCCTGCTGAAGTTTAAAGATTTCCCCTTCACCAAACTGATCTGGTAGAACACTGATGTCTAGGAGTACTAACTTGGCTGCTTCTCTTTTCCTGGGTCAGGTGCTGATATTTCTAATGTATGCAATGAAGCAGCTCTGATTGCAGCCCGCCATCTGAGCTCTTCTGTCCAGGAGCAGCACTTTGAGCAAGCCATTGAAAGGGTCATTGGAGGTAAGCTTGCAGGCATGTCTGAGCCTCACTTTTGCTATGGAAACATGGGCACTCCCAGCAGGCTTTGCTGCCTTCTAAGAGTTACATGCAGGCCGTTCAGAGGCCCTAGGAAACAGGAGAGTTACACTTGGCTATGTAAAGAACGGAAATTCTCCCAAAGGGAGGGTTGGGAGGGAGGAGGGGGGGCGCAGTTAGGGTGGAGGAACTGGGGCCAGTGGTATTTGTTAAAAAAGACCAGGAGTGTGTGGACCCTACTGACCCTGAGCCTTCTTAGTGTAGCACTGTTAACAGAATGAACATGGTTGAAGTTTCCTTTTGTATTGGTGGTACTGGGGCTTAAGGCAGTAGGTGAGCATTTCCTCATTTGAGCCTCACCTCCAGCCCATCTTGTATTCAGTTTGTAGATAGGGTCTCTCTCTCTCTCTCTCTTTTTTTTTTTTTTGCCTGGGCTGGGCATGTACCACAATCCTTCTTTCTATTAACTTATCCTGCGTATTGGGATGATTGGTGCCTGCAACTATGCCTGACTTACTTTGTTGAGATGGAGTTTCACTAATGTTTTGTCTGGGCTTGCATCAAACCTGGCTTGCTTCAAACCTAGGTCCTCTCAATCTCAGTGGTATTACAGATGTGAGCCAGAGTGCCTGTTGGTGCTTAAAAAAGAAAGAAAGAAAGAAACTACACACACACACACACACACACACACGTTATTACGAAGGTGTTGCACAAAGGCATCTTCATTCATAAGTCAGGTAATGAGTACAATTCTTTTTGGATAATGTCACCCCTTTTCTACCCCTTCTTTCACTTTTCCCTTCCTCACCCACAAGTTGTATAGTTCTTTGTTTTGTTTTGTTTTATGCTGGGGCTTGAACTCAGGGTCTGAGCACTGTCTTGAGCTTTTTTTTTTGCCAGTCATGGTGCCTGAACTCTGGGTCTGGGCACTGCCCCATAGCTCTTCAGCTCAAGGCTAGTGTTCTACCACTTGAGCCACAGCACCACTTCCAGTTTTTTCTGCTTGTGTGGTGCTGAGGAATCGAACCCAGGACCTCATGCATGCAAGGCAAGCGCTCTACCATTCAGCCACCTTCCCAGCCCCTGTCTTAAGCTTTTTTTGCTCAAGGGTAGTACTCTACCATTTGAGTCACAGCTCTGCTTCCAACCTTAGCTAGCTTCAAACCATTATCCTCAAATCTCAGTCTCCCAAGTAGCATGTGCTACTGGTGCCTGGCTTGCTTGGTCTCCTGGTTTTAGTCAGCAGCCTCTTTTAGCTTAGCTCTCAGTTGGGCCAGATAGGAGGGACCTGGAATCAGTGGCAGATTAGGGTCTCCTGCCACATCAGAAAATGTTAGATGTTGTATTGGATGGTTTAGGCTACTCCTATTGCTGTTCCTGCAGATGAAGTTTAGGTTGGTGGCAGGCAGCAGCTGTCATGATCCAGCCTCACCTAGCTCCAAATTTAGGCAGGTGAGAGGCAATCTTTGAGCTTAGTCTTTGAATGTTTTGAAGTTTAACTTCTAGGGAAATAGATGCAGTACTTACTCAATTGCCCAGAGCAAGTTACCAGAGCTTCTTAAGAGGAAAGCCACCCTAGGGTTCTACCGAGCCTGAATATTCACTCAGTGGTAGGTAGACACAGTTCAGGACAGGCTGCTTGCTCTTGTCCTTTATCTTCTGTGATCTGTGGTTAGGACATTTGGGGATTGTTCCTCTCTGGACACCTTTGGGTATTGCTTCTTGTTACACCACAGAAAGTGATTGGGTTCTCTGACTCATACATAGCTGTTTGATTGGCTTAAAGGGTCCTTTGAAGCATTGTGTGTGGGAGCTGTGTGGATGGGTCGTGGGCAGAGTAGATGAAGCTAGGAGACAGAACACAGATCATCCTGGAGCTGGTAGATCTCAAGCTTTTTTCCCCTCTGATATATCAGAAGAGATGGGTTCTTGGCTGGGCCTTGGGAATTGAGTGTGACAGTACATACAAGCTGTCCGTTTGTGAAGGGTGTTAGACATTCTTCCCCTACCTCTAACTGCCCTGGAAATGTGGTTTATAGGTTTGGAGAAGAAGACCCAGGTCCTACAGCCCAGTGAGAAGACAACTGTGGCCTATCATGAGGCCGGCCACGCAGTGGTGGGCTGGTTCTTGGAGCACGCAGACCCCCTGCTGAAGGTCAGCACTTCACACTGATTGTGTCCGTTGGCCTGCCAACTCCCAGCCTTGTCCAAGTGCCACCCCACGCAAACACAGTATATTCATAGGCATGTCCTTTACTTTTCAAGGGTTAAGTTAACAAAGGGTATTGGCTTCAGGCAGGGCCTTTCTTCACTTGTAAGCCTTTTTTTTTTTTTTTGGTTGGTCATGGGCTTTTTCTGCTTATGTGGTGCTGAGGAATCGAACCCAGGGCCTCATGCATGCAAAGCAAGCACTCTACCACTGAGCCACCTTCCCAGCCCACTTGTAAGCTTTGATCTGACCTTGAAATCAGGTGACCAGGGCCTGGGCACTGTGGGCCTGGGTACATAGACCTGGGAAATTTTTGGGACTGGTGATGCTATCGGCTTATGTTTTGCAGGTGTCCATCATCCCCCGGGGCAAGGGACTTGGCTATGCCCAGTACCTTCCCCGGGAGCAGTACCTCTACACAAGAGAGCAGCTCTTGGACCGCATGTGCATGATGCTGGGGGGCAGGGTGGCTGAGCAGCTTTTCTTTGGGCGGATCACCACAGGGGCTCAGGATGATCTGAGGAAGGTCACTCAAAGTGCCTATGCTCAGGTAAGGTGCAGTTGTCCCAGTGCATGGCCTCCAACAGGCATATCCTCTTACGGCTCACCTGCCTTCTCATGCACTCCAGATTGTGCAGTTTGGAATGAGTGAAAAGCTGGGCCAGGTGTCCTTTGACTTCCCCAGACAAGGTGAGGCTCTGGTGGAGAAGCCGTACAGTGAGGCAACTGCCCAGCTCATCGATGAGGAGGTTCGGTGCCTCGTCAGCTCTGCCTATGATCGGACCCTGGAACTGCTTACCCAGTGCCGGGAGCAAGTGGAGAAAGTGAGTGGCGCAGCCAGGGTCATGAGTCATAGGACAGGTGTGGTCAAGCCATACTCTTCCTTGTGGCCCTGCTAAGGTTTGGGACTGGCCTGTGGCAGGGCCATTAAGCACAGCTCTGTGCTGGGCTTTAGTGCGAGCAGGCCCCTCATAGTAGTCTTAATGGGGAACCATGTTTTTCAGGTGGGCAGGCGGCTCCTGGAGAAAGAAGTTCTGGAGAAGGCCGACATGGTGGAGTTACTGGGCCCTCGGCCCTTTGCAGAGAAGTCCACTTATGAGGAGTTTGTGGACGGCACTGGCAGTCTTGAGGAAGACACATCTCTTCCTGAGGGCCTGAAGGACTGGAACCGGGAACGGGAGGAGGGCGGCACTGAGCAGCATCTGCAGGAGAGCCCGGTGTAGCCTGTGCAAGGCAGCCTAGTGTTTGCGACTGCTACTACCCAAAGCCCTCCACTGCAGCTGCTAGAATAACTGGAAAACAAATTAAAACAGGTGACAACTGCCAACAGATGTTTTTAGGTAATGTTGCTCAGAACTCAAAGAAAGGAGATGGCTGAGGAGCCAGAGGGCTATCCTGAGATCCCGGGCCCTGTTTGTTAAAGTTAGTTGCTGCAGGGGCTGGGAATGTGGCTTACTGGCTGGTAGAGTGCTTGCCTAGCATGCTCGCAACCCTAGGTTCGATTCCTCAGTACCACATATGCAGAAAAAGCCGCAAGTGGCACTGTGGCTCAAGTGGTATAGCGCACTAGCCTTGAGCAAAAGTAGCTCAGGGACAATGCCCAGGCCCTGAGTTCAAGCCCAGGACTGGCCGAAAAAAAACAAGTTGCTGAAAGAAGGAGCCTAAGCTGAACATAGATACCTGCAAAGTTTTGTGAAGAATGAGGAGCTGGGCATAGGTGGCCCATGCACGTAGTTGTAGCTACACTGGAGGCTGATACCAGGAGTGTTGTGATTTGAATCCAACTGGGGTTGAAGAGTCCGTAAGACTGTCTTTAATTAACCAGCAAAATGAGCCTGGAGGATTGGCTTACATGGTAGTCGTGTCATCCATGAGCAAAAAAGCCAAGCACAAGCACAGACCCTGAGTTCAAGTATTAGCAAACAATAACAACAACAATAATATAATAAAAACTGGAAACTGTCAGCTAATTGTCACATGTAGACTAGGGTTTTTTTTTTTAGCTGGTTTTTTTTTTTTTTGTCGGTTGTGGGGCTTGAACTCTGGGCTTGGGCACTGTCATTGCGCTCTTCAGCTCAAAGCGAGTGCTCTACCACTTTAGACTAGGATTTCTAAAAATTTTTTATTACTATTATTTTTGTAGTACTAGGATTTGAACTCAAGACTTTTAACACTTGTTAGGCTGGTGCTCTACAACTTAAGCTAGGCCTACAGCCCTGCTTTTTTGGCTGGTTACTTTGGAGACAGTGTAGTAAACTTTGAAGTTTTCTGCCCAGGTTGGCCTCTTAGCACAGTTCTTTAGATCTCAGTTTCCTGAGCAGCTAGGATTATAGGCATGAGTTACTAGCACCTGGCTTAGACAGGTTCTTTATTTATTTTGGTCGGTTGTAGGCTTGAATTCTGGGCCCGGGCTCTGTCTCTTAGCTTTTCAGCTCGAGGCGAGCACTCTGCCACTTGAGCCACAGCATTACTAGTGGTTTTCTAGTGGTTTATTAGAGGTAAGAGTTTCACGAACTTTCCTGCCCAGGCTGGCTTTGAACTGAGATCCTTGGATCTCAGCCTCCTGAGTAGCTGGGATTTCAGGCAGGAGCCACCAGCCCCCAGCTAGACAGGTTCTTTTTTTTTTTTTTTTCTTTTTCTTTTTTGTCATGGGGCTTGAACCTCTGGGCCTGGGCGCTGTCCCTGTGGTCTTCAGCTCAAGGTGAGTACTCTACCACTTGAGCTTCAGCACCACTTCCAGTTTTCTAGTGGGTTATTGGAGGTAAGAGTTTCACAGACTTTCCTGCCCAGGCTGGCTTTGAACCATGATCCTCAGATCTCAGCCTCCTGAGTAGCTAGGATTACAGGTGTGAGCTACAGGCACCCAGCCTAGACTTAGGTTCTTAATGTTATCACCTTTTGGTGAAGGGTAGACTCAAAGGGCATCCCTGGGGCCTACCTTTAGGCTTTCTGGTATATCACTTGAGTGTGAGGGAGAACTAGAACTCGGCACCTGTTCTTAGGGTTGGCCTGCCTTACTGGGTAGTGTCAAGTTCAATTCCATTCCCTCATATGCCACTTTGCCCCCAAACCCCTTCAGTTAGAATTATAGAGAGGGTGTGACCTGAGCTCCAAGGCCTCCTTTTATCCTTGAGGGAGGGTCTACAGGGCACCTATGGGTACCTCACAGGTTCCTGCTTAGTAGCTTTCTCTTGAGTAAAGGATGGCTGGCTCTTGGTTATGAGTACCAAGTTCTTTTGATGCATTAGGCTGAAAGGTACCTTGTTCTTGGTGGTCCTGGGGTATGGTAAAGATTGGGGACTGAGTGTGTGAGGCTTGGGTGTGTGGGGGTCACAGGTTGTAGGTTGGTAACAAGTCATCAGCTGTATTAGCCATCTAGGGAGACACCTCTACACAACCAACTGTTCCTCAGGGCTTCCTGAGTGACCAGCAGGGAGAGTGGGACTCAGTTGCTGTCGTGCATGCCTGTGTATGCTCAGGTTCCCTTGGTGGCTGTCTGAGGCCTGACGCCAGGACCTTGCAGTACATTTTCCAAGCTATTGTGTTTGCCTCAGAGCCTCAAATGTTGAATTTCCAATGGGGACAGGTGCTTTCAACTTTTACTGTTTATAAACTATACCTTATTAAAGAATTTAAATCTCTAGGGCTCAACCTGTATTGTGGCGTCTTCCAACCCAGATGAGTTGAGCTACTTGGGGGTCTTGTTGAGGTCCTGGCCTGGTCCCTCAACCCCGGAAGGGCCCGTTTTGTCCTAATGTCTGTAGCAGGGCTTCCAGGACCTTATGGGGCCGTGATGTTGCTGCCATGGCTCAGCTGTGGGGCTGGCCACCTCATTGGCTGATGAGAAGGTCCTGTGTGTTTGTCTCTTGTGAAACTGGCATGCCCGCTGATCTGTCACCTCCTAACAATCCACAGTCACCCAGGCCTTTTGAGGTAATCCAAGGATGAGGCTTCTTGTGTCCTGGACCTCAGAGATTAGCACACCCCATCTGACACACCTGCTGCTCCTGTCAGTCAGGTCAGTGTTCCTATACTTTTTAAAAATTTTCCACTTCTTTCACCCCGTTTGATCTAGTTGTCTTGTGTGTTAATGTCCCCATCTTCCACAAGTTACTAGCTAATAAACTAGAATTGTGTCTTGCTCTATAAGTGCCCACCAACTTAATCAGTTTTCCTGTCCACCTGTGTGACTGAGTGGGTGTGTGTGCCCCCTCTGCCTATAGCACCCATCCCTGGAGTAAGCCAGTGCTGTGGTTCTCTTCTGCTCACCTGGGGAATCTCTTGCTGTGCCAGCTGGTGAAAGAGCCTACAGGAGGTGGGAATAGCCAGAACAGGGCACAGCTAGTGCTGGCAGCCTAGGGTACTCCTGGTTGGTATTCTCAGCCTGCCTGCCTTCTGTGAGGGGAAGGGAGGGGAATGGTGTGCTCAGAAGCCACGACTTGCTGAGACTGCTGTCGACTCAGGAGGCTGAGCTCTGAAGATTGAGATTCAAAGCCAGCCCGGGCAGGAAAGTCCATGAGACTTTTTACCTCCAATAAACTGACAGAAAACCAAAGTGGCGCTGTGGCTCAGGTGGTAGAGGACTAGCCTTGAGCTGAAGAGCTGAGGAACAGCGCCCAGGCCCAGCATTCAAGCCCCATGACCAACAGGGAAAAAAATTTTTTTTTTGCTTTCCTTAGCAACTTGAAATCCAGTGTACACATTGCTGAAGTGTATCACCCAATCGGACAGCATATAGCACGGTCTAGCAGAGCCCTCCATGGCACCCTGCTGTTCGCTAGAAAGAAGAACCGTGATTAGGTCTTCAGTTGGTGGTGAAGCTCTAATCCCACTCTATAAATGGCTCTACGGTAGCTGCAGTAGGAGGTTGGACTGGGGTTTTGGGAATGGGAGAAACCTTGCTAGCAAAAGTATGGCCAGAGGCTCACAGCTGCCATGGTAAGATTGAAAGAGACAGCTGCTGTGTTCTGTCTTGGAAACAGAGATGGTTTACGTTTTAGGAGACTTGGTCAGGCAGGAACTGGACTTTTATTCAGAAAAGAGCCTCTTGATGGCCACTGCACACAGCAAAAGCCCAAGGTATGCCTGGGGCATCTCCGCAGGACAGTCCAGTGAGAGGATCAGGAGCCTGTTTTCCTTCTCCAGAAAGGCTTTAGTGGAGAAAAGGGTAGAGAAGATTGGCTTGGGGACAAAGAGCAAGCTTAAACCTTTATTTCAAAACCATTTTCTGGTTCATGGTCATATCAGCAGTGCCCTTTAGCACATAAAAAGCAGTAACTGGAAAAGGCTTAGCTGGGTGTCCTAACATCTCACCACAGAGTGAGCAGCTGGTTGGTCCTGCCTCCCCTGCACATCCTTGGGTTCCCAGGACACAGACCCTCAGGGTCTCAGAGTCTCCTACTGAGTTGACAGACTGGGTGGCCCATACAACTGGACAGTGGGGGACAGGCACAAGTATGTATTACAGACAGCAGGAAAGGGTGAAAGTGGATCCCCCCCCCCCCAGGTTAGGAGCTGTCACAGGTTCTGAGGCAGTCTGATGGTATTTGGTGTTCTGAGCTAGGGAGGAGGTGGGCCAGGCCTCCAGCTCTCAGCTGTCATTTACCATAACTAGGAGAAGTGGACCTGGAACCAGTGGTGCCTGTCTGTGGCACAGGAAAAGGGCAGGATTGAAATTAATCTGGAAAGTTTGGGAACGAACCCACCCTCCCACATGCTTGGCTGGACAGCAGAGCATGCCAGAAGTCACCCCCAAACCCACCTCCCATTTCCAAGCCGAGGTCTGAGGAAACACATTGGAAACACTGCTGAGGGGTTCCTGAAGTGTCCCTCACAGGCTTTGGTCTCACGCTGAGCCTGATTTGGGGATCGGTGGCAGACAAGAGCACTGGTCCTATAGACGAGTTTCCAGAAGGCTCACCATTGTCTACTCTGGTTTTACCCAGAGCAGTCACTCCATGTGTCGTCCCTGGTCCAGGGTGCAGAAACCAGCTGGATGCAAGGCCACTGGGCTAAACTTGTGCTGGGTGCCCAGGGGCCTGATGTGGTGTCAGGAGGCAAACAGCTGGAGTCCTGGGTAGGAGGAGATGTCCCTGGGGTGAGGACTATCCCGAGCTGCCATCGCAGTGGTGGTCGGCCTGGTCCTGTGGCTCCAGGGAAGGCTGGACCACTAGTCCTCCTTGGGCCCCTCCACAGTGAGGAAAGTGTCTACAATTGCATTCTGCCGCTCCAGGTCTCCAAGGGGCTGCTTCTCCAGGTTCTGCTCAGCCCTTGCTCTTGTCCAGGAGGGGGAGCGCAGGCAGCCTGCCCGGGGCAATGGCTGCAGACCTGGTGGGGACACAGGAGAGGTCAGAGGCTGGGGCGGGCACATGGTGGCTCTGTTCTACTTGCCGATCTCCTGGGGGCTTCTGTGGATGCAACTGCCACCCCTTCCCCTCGGGAGCCTAGCTTTGGCTCTTGTCAAGACAACAGGGTGTGGGGTCTCCCCAGAACCGCCCTCCCCCCCCAACCCCACCAGTGATGTAGTCAGCCTCCAAGCTCCACCCTGTCACAGATTCACGTCATCTCAGTGTGGGCTGTGTGGCTGGACCCCTTTCCCGACCCTCTGCCACCCTCCGCACAGAACAGCTGGGGCAAGGGTGCCCGTGAGCGCGGTTCCAGGGTCTTCCTGTTTCTGACATACTCAAGCTCCCAGGGGACACGCAGGGTGCCCCCACCCCCATGTGACATGCCCTCACAGGGAGCATGTGAGCAGTTGGTCTGCTGACAAGGTACATTCTGTGAGCCCTTGGGTGGGGGTGGAGGGGTGTATGTGTGTGCATACCTTAACCTTGCACTAGATGTACATTTGTTGGTTCAAGCCTGGGCCTGGTATGCTGGGGAGGGGTAGAGGGGTACGGTGGTGGGGAGTTATCCTGGGCCATGCGTCACTCAGGTTCTAAACTGGGCCTGGAGGGGCTGGGAAGGTAGCTCAGTGGTAGAGCGCTTGCCTTGCATGCCTGAGGCCCTGGGTTGGATTCCTCAGCACCACATAAGCAAAAAGAAAAAAAGCTGGAAGTGGTGCTGTGGCTCAAGTGGTAGAGTGCTAGCCTTGAGCTGAAGAGCTGAGGGACAGCGCCCAGGCCCAGAGTTCAAGCCCCACGACCGGACCCAAAATAAATAAAAAAAATAAACTGGGCCTGGAGGTCAGAGAACAGAAGCTGAACCAGGCTAATGGGGAGGCTGAGTTTTTTGCCCTCCCTCCCTCAGCCTGAGGCTGATAGTTGGCCATATTGGAGACAGACTGCAGACTGCACTTGAACCCTACTCTGACTAGCAATTGTGGGGGAGGCGTGAGGAGACAACACGTCAGGGCTCTGCCTGTGTGAGATGAACAGGAAGGGCAAAGGAGACTTCTGGGGCTGGCCTTTCCCACACTCATTTTGGAGCTCTGGAAAATGACCGTGCTTCCTCGGCATCCACAGAGGGGCCAGGGCTGCTCAGCATGCCCCATCCCACCTTGTGCTTGGCCTGACTTCATTTCCAGTGCTACTTTGAAGGGACAGCAGCTTTGCTTCTTATTGCTCACTTGCAAAGTAAGGCTAAGGAGAGGTTCGTGTAATGGGAGATAAATCCCCATTAGATAATTTGTAATGTAAAATATATATAGTGAATTATATGGTGTGATAGTGAAAAGCACTTAAACAAGATTGGTGTGAAACTTTCATAGTGGGTCCTGAGGGAGCAGCAGCATGGGCTTCCTCAGGCCACCTCCTATGCCTCTCATCCCTCCAAGCCCCATGCCAGCCTCACCTGCTGGGGATTCATTGGTAAAATTCTCATCATCAGAATCTGCAAAGACCTCGGCGAGTTCTTGGTCAGACATGTCGGTCAGCTCAGTGAGATCCAGTAGGTCGAAGTGGACCTCCAGAGAGGAGACGCTGCTCAGGGGCTCTGGAGGCGGGGAGGAAGGAGGCATAGTCACCCCACAGTGATGTGATTGCTTGGAAGCCCCACAGCCAGCGGGTGAGCCAGAACTTTCTCTGTAAAGCCAGCACAGACTAAGATGTGGGCAAACCTGGAGTCAGACGATCATCTGTGCACATTCAATATTGGAACACTTTCTGGGATCTTCCATTGTGCAGGCAGTACAGCTGAGGCACAGCTATAAAAGTTCTGTGCTCAGTGCTGAGCCCAGACCATGCTCTGTGGCGCTGTTGCCATCCCTGCCCGCCCCGCCCCCCACTGGCTGCGTGGCTCTCTGGGGAGACAGGGCCCCCCAGGATGCTGGGCTGGTTGTTGATACTTACGCCTCCTCTCAGTGACCTGCAGGAGCCCTGGTGCTGGTATTGGGATGCCTGCCTCCTCCTCCACCACAGGTGTATGGCAAGTGTCCCCTGATCCATGGGCTGAGACACCCAGGGCAGCTTCTTTAATAATCTCTGCAACCAACACATGGTGTCACTTTGAGTCTGACAGGACTCTCCCACTCCCCAAGATCAAGGAAGTCTCAGAAGGACCTGAAAACTTGTCAACTCATTACTGGGCAATGACTAGAAGGTCACTGGGCAGACCCATGCCTCAGTAAAGGGGGCAGAGAAGCCATTTCTTCCACTCAGGCCTTCCTGAGATGGAGGTGATGAGAATGTATATGCAGACCACTCTCAGTACTACAGCATCAGGCTGCTGTCCTACTGCAGGAATTCCACAATAGGCAAATCAGTTCAGACCCTTAGTATTCCCACATATCTCAGGTTTTTGGTCAGCCCAGATCCAATGCAGGTTCATTTATGAGCTTTTGTGTCAGCTTTCCTGTCCTTCCTCTGGTGTAGGAGGAAGAGGGCTCTGGTTGCTCATTCCTATATAATCCAAGCTACTCAGGAGGCTGAGACTTGAGCATTGCAGTTCAAAGCTAGCCCAGATAGGGAAGTCCATAAGATTTTTATCTCCAATTAACCTCCAAAAAGCCAGAATTGGAGCTGTGGCTCAAGTGCAGAGCATCAGCCTTGAGTACAACACAGCCAAGGAGCAGTGCTCTAGTCCCAAGCACTGTCACAGAACAAACCTGTGACATTTGCATTCACAATGAAAAGAGATAAAGTAGAAAGTGGTAGCCCTGCCATCCACCATCCCTCTCTACCAGTCACATGTCACACTGGGTGAATGCTCTTCCAGGTTACTTCTATAAAACCTTGACCAAATATAATTGCTCATTTTTTCACATTTATCTTTTTCTGTCTTGCAGGTATGCAGACAGTCCTTTGGTCTTGCACAAAACACGTTTCTTTCCATTGCCTAGTGGACTCCATTCACAAATCATGCATCTCCTAAAGCAGCATGTGTGTCCGCGCGTGCAGACCAGTACTGGAGCTTGAACTCAGGGTTCTGTTCAAGGCTGGGGCTCTAACCACTTGAGCTATACCTCTACTTCCTGCTTGCTGATTGATTGGAGATAAGAATCTCATGGACTTTTTTTTCCTGTTGTGGGGCCTGAACTCTGGGCCTGGGCGCTGCCCCTCAGGTCTTCAGCTCAAGGCTAGCGCTCTACTACTTGAGCCACAGTACCACTTCCAGCTTTTTCTGTGTATGTGGTGCTGAGGAATCAAACCCAGGGCCTCATGTGAGGCACATGAGGCAAGCACTCCACCACTAAGCGACCTTCCCAGCCCCTCATGGACTTTTCTGTACAGTCTGGCTTAGATCTCAACCTCCAGAGTAGCTAGGATTATAGGCATGAACCACCAGCACCAGGCACAGCAGGGTATTTTGAAGGTGGTAACTCCCCAAGAGAATAGACAGAGTAAGTACCTGCCTTCCTGTTATCCTATCCCATTATCTTCTCCCTTTTTCCAAGGATCTCTCCCAAGACCCTCCATCTTCCTCTCCTGCTGGTTTCTAGGCCCTTCATGGGAAGGGTCTGCCTGCCTGACCCACACCCAAGAAGGTGCTCAGGATGAACCTGGGTGAAAGAAGGCCTTGTGTGGTGGAGCATGACCCTGTGGAGTGTATTCTGGCAGCCCTGGCTGCCATCCGGCGCAGCAGCTGCTGCCAGGAGGGTCGCAAGGGGACAGCGGGCCGGGTTTGCAGTGTTGACAGCTACTAGTTAGAGACTAGCCTGCCTTCCCCTTTGACCTAGGCCCAGGAGTCTGGAAGGTTCCAGGCAGGACACCTGGGTCTGGAGGTATGTCAGCTGAGCTGAGAAAGGTAAGGGACGAGAGTCCCATCTTCAGAGATGGGGCACTCCTGGCCTTCTGAATAAGGACAGCTGGTGCTGGCAGGGTAGGTCCTATATTCCTTGGGTAGTCAGGATCACCTTCCAGACTGAAAGCCTGTCAGGCTTAGCCTGGGATGCAGTCCCTTTTGCCTAGAGGACTCTACATGCAGTGGAGTCCTCTAAAGCTGAGAAGGAACTCTGCCAGTTCCTGCCTTCAGGTGTGTGCAGAGGTCCTGGAGGGAGTGCAGACTGCATCTAAGGCAGGGAGAACTGAGATAGGGTCAGATGACTGAGGATGAGGCAGAGGGACATGGGCACATTCTCAGGACAGACTCCACTGTGTGAGGGAGAAGAAAGGGATGGGGTCTACTTGGTTTTATTGGGTGGCCAATGAGAACAACATGTAGGTGGAAGACTTGGCACTGACCTCACTGGTACTCCTGTCTTGGTCCTTGGAACCTCAGTCAAAGTGTCCATCTTACACTGGGTTTGGGGTGGAGGGAGAAGGGCTTTGCTGGAATACTATCATTCCTCCTTTGATTTCTGGAATCACATGGTATAGCCCTGGGACAAACTTCTGGTCCCAAGCAGAGTGGCCTTGTTAAAAAATGATTCTAAAAGCCAGGAGCTGGTCGCTTATGGCTGTAATCCTAGCTACTGAGGATTCTGAGATCCAAAGGTTGCAGTTAGAAGCCAGCCCAAGCAGAAGAGCCCATGAGACTCTTATCTCTCTATTTAACCACCAGAAAACTGGAAATGATGCTGTGGCTAAAGTGGTAGCGTGCTTGCCTTGATCTGAAGAGCTGAGGGACAGCGCCTAGGCCCAGAGTTCAAGCCCCATGAATGACAAAAAATAAATTAAAAAATTTAAGAACCTGGAGCCTTGAACTCAGGACCTTGAGCTTGCTAGATACGTGCACAGGCAAGCCTTATTCCACTTGAGCCACACCCCAGTCCTTTATCTTTTTTTTTTCTTTTTTTTCCTGTTGGTCATGAGGCCTGAACTCTGGGCCTGGGCACTGTTGCTTAGCTCTTCAAGGCAAGCGCTGTACTACTTTAGTCACAGCGCCACTTCCGGCCTTTTCTGCTTATGTGGTGCTGAGGAATCGAACCCAGGGCTTCATGCACTATCCCCCTGAGCGACCTTCCTATTTGTGTTTCTTGATCTTCCTATTTATGCTTTCCCTGTAGTTAGGATGACAGGTGCCTGCTGCTTGCCCAGCTTCTCACTCTCTCAAACTTTCTGCCTAAAGTGGCCCTCCCTATCTCTGCCTCTGTAGTGGCTAGGATTATCTTCATGGGTAACTGAGCCCAGTTCTTTTCCCATTTTAGTAGTCGATGGTATCACAGAGTTGAATGAATCAAATACCTCTCAACTTTTCCCCTCTCTCTCTCTTCCTTCCCAGTATTACATAGTGGTGAAGATGGCACAATTTTGTGACTAAAGTAAGGACACTGAACTGTATACTTTCATTTTAATTTTTTTTTTTTTTTTTTTGCTGGTTGTGGGGCTTGAACTCTGGGCCTGGGTGCTGTCCCTCGGCTCTTCAGCTCAAGGCTAGCGCCCTACCACTTGAGCCACAGCGCCACTTGAAGCTTTTTCTGCATATGTGGTGCTGAGGAATCGAACCCAGGGCCTCATGCATGCAAGGCAAGCACTCTACCACTGAGCCACCTTCCCAGCCCTGAACTGTATACTTTTAAAGGGTTATTTATATTTATTTGTGCTGGTACAGAGGCTTGAACTCAGGGCCTGAGTGCTGTCCCTGATTCTTTTCCACTCAAGGCTGGTATTCTACCACTTCAACCACAGCTCTATTTCCAGCTTTTTTTTAGGGGGTGGGGGGAGGAATGGGACTCAAACTCAGGCCCTGGGCAATGTCCCTAAGCTTTTTTGCTCAAGGCTAGTGCTCTACCACTTTGAGCCACAGTTCCACTTTTGTTTTTCTGGTAGTTAATTAGTGCTAAGAGTTTCACAGACTTCTCTCTGTGCTGGCTTCAAACTGCAACCATCAGATCTCAGCCTCTTGAGTAGCTAGGCAGAGTCACCAGCAGCTGGCTTCTTTGGGCTTTTTGATGGTTAATTGTAGATAAAGTCTTGTACATTTTCTTGTCCAGGCTGGCTTTGAACTGCAATACTTATAGGATTACAGGCATGAGCCATTGGTATCTAGCTAAAGGGTTAGTTTTTTTTTTTTTTTTTTTGATACGTGAATTACATCTCAGTGAAAACCCTCAATTGAAACAAAGGTTGATGTTGGCTGGAATTAATGGGCAAACCTGGGGGAGAAAGGCCATATACTAATATTTGCTGTGCACTCACCATGCATCAGACACCATGGGCCAAATACCATTTGGGCTCAGGTATTAGAAGTGCACACTCTGGGAGAATCTGTTTGCTGCATTCCCAGGACCTATACTTGGTTCCAGAGTATATCATATTTAAAATGTGTTTGCTAAGTGAATGAGAGGATGGTGAAGAGGTGATCCCAAGGTTCTATAATGAATGCTCGTTTGAAAAATCACCTAGGCCTGTCTACATCCTTGTGGCAATCTCTTAGAAAAAGAAGTTCCCATGGGCAAGATGTGCTGCTCTTTCTAGGGTAGGGGCAGAGCCACCATGGCACAAAGGCTCTGTTAGGGTGGTGCTGGCTAACTGGTCCCACTCAGGGCCCTTGGCAGAGTAGAGGAAGCAGGTGCTTCTGGTGCCCCTCAAAGGACCCCACAATGTCCTGGTCCTTACATAGCACTTATTAAGGGGGATTGTCTGGGCCTCTCTGGGGCTCCTGCTGCCCTGACTGCAGAGTAGAGATGTCCTGCCCACCAAGGCAGCCCCAAGGGTTGATGGCTGCCACTTGTACTTTGCTGCTGACCTATTTTCAGCACATTTGTGACTGAACAACTTGGCCCAAATCTCACGTTCCCTGTTGTGCTCTCCAGACCTGACTACTCTGAGTACCTCTGAACTAATGAAATGAATGAATGTTAAAAAATATGGCTTTAGGGAGGAAGGGATGGTCACAGAGGCAGGAGCTACATGTACCCTACTTTCCCATCACCTTTGTCTCTGAATCCAGATTTTCCTTCTAGCATTTTAAGGAGGCTAGGCACTCTTAAGACTCAGCTTCCTGAGGGCAGGATCATGTCCTTCTTGATCTCCCTGAAGGCTCTCTAACAGACTTTGAAGAGGGTTAGAGGCCTGGTATCTAAATGCTCACACCTGCAATCCTGCCTGTTTAGCAAGAAAAGATCAAGAGGATCACAGTTCAAGACCAATCTGAGAAAAAAGTTCACAAGGTCCATCTCAACCAGTAGAAAGCTGGGCATGGTGTCATGTGCCTGTCAGCCACTCAGGAAGCATAAACAGGAGGATAGAGTCCAGGCTGGCCCAGACATAAATTGGAGACTTTTCAAAAATTAAAGGAAAAGGGCAAGGAGACTGGCTCTCGTAGTAGAGGGTCTACCGGTAGCCCTGAGTATTAATTTGTCTAAGTGCAAAAGCGGTGTTTGGGTAGTTTTCCAGAAGTCATTTTTAGAGAGCTACTTTCTTAAATGACTACTGATGAAACAACGTGCCTAGACTGCTTTAAAGTTGGCCTGGCCTGCTGCGGGTTTGGGGCTGGGAGGTGGTACACGGAGCTTCTAGGTGTCTACTTTCATGTGTGTGCTTCATGGTCTTCAAGGTAAAGTTTCAGAAGTAAGTGCGTGCCTTGTGACGGCCATAGTTACCGATGTGAAGCCTCATGAAGTCCCACAGAGAGGAGGGCAGCGCACAGTGCAGCCAGCCAAGGAAGGTGGATGGCGTGGGCTCGGTCCCCACTGCCCGTCCCTCGTGCCGGGCAGCGCAGACCCGGCGAGCCACGCGGGTTGCGCCCGGGCTCTGCCCTGGGCAGGGGCGACACAGTCAGAAACGGGGGCTGCCCAAGGAGAGAGGGGCGCCTCGCCCCGCCGGGGAGCGGCGGCCGGGGCCAGGACGGCCTTCCGTCCGCGGTGCGGCTTCGAACTGGCTCTGCCTCCCCAAAGCCCTCGCCCGGCGGTCCCCAGCAGGAGCGCTGGGTCCGCTCCCACACGCGGCAGCGCCCAGGCCCTGGGCTCCGGGAGGGGCGCGGCCGCCCTCCTCACCCGCTGGGCTCTAGGGTGGACAGCCCGGGACCGCGATGCGCCGGCGGGCGGGGCGGGGTGGCTCCGGGAGCATCCACGGAGCCCGGGAGAAGGGTCTGGCCGTTTTCCTCCCGGAACCGGCCCCCTCCGGGTGTCGCCCGGCTGCTTGGGCCAGGCGTGGACGGGGCTGTGACCTCGGCCCGCAGGGCCTTGGGCAGGGACGGGGGGCGATAGGAGGCCCTGCCGCCCGCCTTCTTGCCCCTCCGCGCCCGCCTGCCCTCGGAGCAGTGCGGGGCCGAGCCGCCGCGGCCGCCGCCCGCCGCCCGCAGCCTCGTCCTGCGCCCGGGCCACCCCTCCCGGCTCCCCAGGGTCGTCTGGGGCGAACAAAGCAGACGCCGAAGCGGCGGGCGGCCTCTCCGGCCGGGACCCCAGTTCCGGTCCCCCGGCTCTCCGCGCCCCATTCTGGGCCGGGCCGGAGGGGTCTCACCAGCGAGGTGCGCTCGGCCGGGCGCGGGGCAGGCCGGGGGGCGGGGACGCGTTCCGGGAGCCCGGGGCCCGCTCCCGGGGGGGTCCGGCCGGGCTCCGCCCTCGGTCCCCGGGGGCGGGCGGGATGGCGGGGAGGGGGGCGGGGGGCGGGAGGGCTGGCGGGGGGGGGGGGGGGCGGTGGGCGGCGGCCGCGGCCGGCCGCAGGGCGGATCCGCACTCACCTCCGGGAACGGCGCCCTCCGAGGGCTCCATAGGGCCGGCCAGGCCCGGAAGGCGCACGGGCGGCGGCGGCGTCACCCGGCTCCGGCGCCCCAGCAGCTGCGGCGGCGACTCGGCCCCGGTTCCGGGCGCCGCGCATCAGGGCAGCAGCCAGGGGGCCGCGACGGCGGGGAGGAGCCCGCGGGGCGGGGCGCGCAGCTGCTCCTCGGGGCGCGGATCCCCTCCCCGCAGCGCCCCGCAGGGCCGCACAGGTGCAGCCCCGCCCCGCCCCACGCGCGCCCCCTGCCGGCCCCGCGCCCGCAGGCCGCGGCGTCCTGGCCCCGCGCCCCGCCCGCCCGCGGACCCGCCCGGGTCTCGCCGCCGCTTCCCGCCCGCGGGCCGCCGGCCCGCTGGTCGTCCACCCCCAGGAGTCTGTGCGGAGCCCGCTGCGCGTGGCGCGTGGCGGGGCCGAGGGCGGAAGGGCCCAGGTAGGGCGCAGGCGGCGCCGGTTCCCCCGGCCCGGAAAACCTGGACTTGAGGATCACGACGCCCGTTCGGAAGCGACGGTGGCAGCTGGAGACGGAGGTGGGTGCGTCTTGGAAGGGAGCGCGCCTTGCCGGGAGCGCGTTTTGGAGGGGGCGCGTCTTGAAGGGGGCGCGCCTTGGAGAGGAGCGCGCCTTGCCTGGAGCGCGCCTTGGAGGGGAGCGCGCCTTGCCGGGAGCGCGCCTTAGAGGAGGCGCACGGGTCCTTGCCGAGGACATGCCTTGGAGGGGAGCGCGCCTTGGAGGTGCCGCGCCGGTCCTTGCCTTGCCCGGAGCGCGCCTTGGAGGGGGCGCGGCTTGGAGGGGCGCGCCGGTCCTTGCCTTGCCGGGAGCGCGCCTTGGAGGGGGCGCGCCGGTCCTTGCCTTGCCGGGAGCGCGCCTTGGAGGGGGCGCGCCGGTCCTTGCCTTGCCGGGAGCGCGCCTTGGAGGGGGCGCGCCTTGGAGGGGAGCGCGCCTTGGAGGGGGCGTGCCGGTCCTTGCCTTGCCGGGAGCGCGCCTTGGAGGGGAGCGCGCCTTGGAGGGGAGCGCGCCTTGGAGGGGGCGCGCCGGTCCTTGCCTTGCCGGGAGCGCGCCTTGGAGGGGAGCGCGCCTTGGAGGGGGCGCGCCGGTCCTTGCCTTGCCGGGAGCGCACCTCGGAGGGGCGCGCCGGTCCTTGCCCGGGAGCGCACCCGGGCCGCCCTGGCCGAGCCACCGGGAGACCTCAGCGCCGCTGCGTCCCCGTCTCGGAAGACGCCATCCTGACCGCCCGATCGGCCCGGCCCGGCCCGGCCCGGCCCCCGCTCAGCCCCGGACCCCGCGGAGCGCCCGCACCCGCGCTGGCCGGCGCCCAGGCCGGAGTCCCAGTCTCTGGAGTGATTTCTCAGCCCACGGAGACGCGGAGGGGTTCCGGAACGACTGCAGGGTTAAAAAAATAGACGCGCTAACATTCCATTCCTTCCGGAATCTTCCGCTCCTGCCAGGACTGCGAAGGCGCCTGCCCGACGTCGTGCGCCCGCCGGACCTCGTGCGACGTCCACGGCTGGAAGGCCGCGAAGCCATCTGACCTCCCGCCAGCGGCTGCCTCTACCGAGGTTTCCGTCTTTTTTTGTGGGTCGTGGGTCTTGAACTCTGGGCCTGGGCGCTGTCCCTCAGCTCTTCAGCTCAAGGCCAGCGCCCACTTCCCGCTTTTTTCTTTTTGCTTATGTGGTGCTGAGGAATCGAAGCCAGGGCCTCCTGCATGAGCCACCTTCCCAGCCCCGTGCTTCCCTTTCTGAGGACCATCCAGACTGCTTTCCAGAGGGGCTGTATTAGTGTCCATTCCCACCAGCAGAGCCGGAGGTTCCTCTTTCTGCGCATCCCCTCCAGCATTTGACGTTGGCTGAATTTAGGATATAGGCCATTCTGACCCGGGTAAGGTGGTTTCTCAGGGAGGTTTTAATTTGCATTTCCTTTAAGCTGGGGATGATGAACATTTCCTTTGCCAGTTTTATCTCTTCCTCTGAGAAGTCTCTCTTTAGCTCCCTTTCCCATTTAATGATTGGTTAGATTTGGGAGGGTTTAGTTTCTTGAGTTCCCTGTATATAATGGATATTAGGCCCTTGTCTTATATATTGCTGGTAAATATCTTTTCCCAATTAGTTGGGTGTCTTTCTAGGTTGGCAGCTATGTCTTTCTGAAGCTTTAGTTATATATACAGTGACTCATTTCATTTTCCAGTATTACAATATTTACCTCTAAAACAAAGGGCAGGACTATATTGTAGGTGGCTGATGCTAGTTGGGATGTAATCATGACTATCATGACTTCAAGTTAGCCTTGGAAAAAAAGGTTTACATGACCTAATCTCAACAGAAAAAGCTGGTGTGCTGGTTCCTGTCTATCATTGCAGCTACAATGTGAACCAAAGGAGGATCTAGGTCTAGCAAGGCCTAAGCAAAAAGTATGACCCTATAAAAAGAACCACAGCAAAAAAGGATAGATACTTTCAAACAGTAGAGCACCTACTTAGCAAGCACAAACCCTGAGATCAAACACCAGTACTGTCCCAAAAAAGGCCAGTCTGGTTATAATAATATCCAGACCTTCAGTGAACTGATGTGGCTGTCTGGGCCACTTGCTTTTAAGAAACATTAGACAAAATTCCCAGTTTGTATGTATTAACACTTGCTCAAGTACTTTACAGGAGAGTTTGATACCATTTTTCTGGGTTTCTATTATTACTATTGTTGTTGTTACTGTCCTAGGGCTTGAACTCAGGACCTGGGCACTGTCCCTGTGCTTTTTGGCTCATGGCTGGCACTCTAACACTTAAGCCTTTGGTGGTTAATTCGAGATGAGTGTCTCATATACTTCACTTCAAACTACAATCCTTAGATAGCAGCCTCCTGAGTAGTTAAGATTACAGCAGCTACCACATCTAGCTGCTGCCACCTCCTCCTCTTCCTTCTCCTCCTCTTCCTCCTCCTCCTCTTCTTCCTTCTCCTCTTTCTCCTCCTCTTTCTCCTCCTCTTCTTCCTCCTCTTCCTCCTCCTATTCCTCCTCTAACTCTCCCTCCTCCTTGTGATGTAGAGAGGAGTTACAGTTACATAAGACAGGTAAAGAGTACATTTCTTTCTGGACAATGTCATCCCTTCCCTCATTATTATTTTTAATTAAATAGTTGTATAAAGCGGTTTCAATTCCACAAGTTTGTCTGGATTTCTGAGCTGCACAGCTTGTTGCTGAATGAAAGGTATACATGTGAAGAAAAGATTTTTTTTTTCCCTAAAAATCAGACCTCAAATTCAAGATGAAACTCAGAGGTCACATTGGTTTTTGTTTGGAGCTCAAGGTGTCTGCAGCCAATGTTCCCTATTCATCTCTGCAGTCCATACTGCTATATCAAGCTGTGCTATTGGTCTGTGACAAATGCAAACCCTGTACAGGCTTTCTTGAACAAAACCCTCTTTTTCTTGCCCTGTTTACTGAAAGGAGTTCTTTTTTTTTCTTTTTGTCGGTCGTGGAGCTTGAACTCTGGGTTTGGGCGCTGTCCTTTTGCTCTTCAGCTCTACCACTTGAGCCACAATGCCACTTCTGGTTTTCTAGTGGTTTATTGGAGATAAGAGTCTTACAGACTTTCCTGCCTCAGCTGGCTTTGAACCTTGATCCTCAGATCTCAGCCTCCTGAGTAGGTAGGATGACAGGTGTGAGCCTCTGGCGCCTGGCTTCAAGACCATTTTTTTTTCATTGTTTTGGGATCAAACACAGACCCTTGTGCATGCTAGGCAAGAGCTCTGCCACTGAGCTATGGCACCACCTGTGTAAGTTTTTTTTTTTTTTTTTTTGAATGTGCTGGTCTTGGGGCTTGAACTCAGACTTGGGTACTTTCCCTGAGCTGAATGTTTTTGCTCAAGGATAGTGCTCTACCATTTGAGCCATAGCTCCACCTCTGGCTGTTTTGATGCTTTATTGGAGATAAGAGTTTTCACAGACTTTCCTGCCTGGGCTGGCTTTGAGCCGTGGTCCTCATGTCTCAGCCTCCTTAGTAGCTAGGGTTACAGGTGTAAGCCACTGGCACCCTGCTCTATAAGATCATTTTTTAAGGACAAGCACCTGCTTATGATAGCCTTCTGGTTGATGTAGAACATTAAGTGTAGGTAATGGGGTGGTTTCAGGAAATAGAGAGTTGCTTTGAGAATTCTTCAGTGGTTAGTTGTTTCCATAACAATCAGAGAAGAAACATAATGTTTTTCTGCAGTCTTCTCTGGGAGTCTCTGATGTCCATTTCCAGTTTGTCCTTATACATGAGGACCTCTCTTCAAGCAACAGTTTCTTCTCCTTCCCCCTCTTTAGAATGTGTGGCAAAACTAGAGCTTGAACTCATGTTCTTGTGTTTTTGAGATTTTTTTTTTTTGCTCAAAGCTGGAATTCTACCACTTACATCTCTTCTTTTGGCTTTGTAAAAAATGTTATTATAAAGGTGATGTACAGAAGGTTTACACTTATGTAAGTCTGGTAAAGAGTACGTTTCTTTTTGGACAATGTTGCCCCTTCCCTAGCTGTCCCCCACTTTCCCCCTCCACTTTTGGCATTTTGTAGGTCATTGGAGATAAGAGTCTCTTGAACTTTTCTCACTGGGCTGGCTTTGAACCGGGATCTGTCTATCTCAGCCTCCTGAAAAGTTAGAATTCCAGGCTCAAGTCACTGCCGCCTGCCTGCAGAACACTTTATTGAAGGGAAGACCTGCTGACTTCAAAACCTGGAGCAGAACTAGAACTTACTTGTGCGTGTGCGCGCGCGCGTGTGCGCCTTTGATCCTCACTAGGCAGCATGCGTCTTTCTCAGTATCACGGTGGGTAAGCTTAGGAGCAGATCCGCAGCTCGAACTTGGATCCTGCGCGCCTTGCGTGGCAGACTCTGATCGCAGGTGCGGGTAACACCCCACGGAGCACCAGTCTGGTTGTAGAGCCCAAGTAAGCGCAGCGGCAGCAGAGCCAGAGGCACCGAGCGCAGCGCCCCCTCCCGACGTCTGCCAGCCCGCGTTGTCAGGGACGCACTCCCGTAGTTGCCCTGCAGAGGCGGGCGGGTATCGCGAGGCTCTCCGAGACTTCGTGCCAGCCCCGCGTTGCCAGGGACGCACTCCCGTAGTTGCCCTGCAGAGGCGGGCGGGTATCGCGAGGCTCTCCGAGACTTCGTGCGGGACCGCGCCCGGGTTGCCGGGAAACGGCGCGGCCGCCTCTGGGCCGCGGTGGTAGTCCGCGGGCCGCCGGGTCTCGGTCGCCGGCGTCATGGTGAGGCGGGGCGAGGGTCCCGGGCTGGCGTCCGCTTAAGCCCCTTTGTTCACCGCCAGCCGGGGTCGGGCGGCTCCGGGCGGGGAGGCCTGGCGCTCTGGAGCCCGGAATCGGGAACGCGGCCGTCCCGGGGTCGCTCGGTGTGCGCGCGGGGCCGGCCGGGCGACAGACGAGCCGGGCCTGGTTTGCCGAGCGCGCGGCGGAGCCGGGCGCCTGCCGCCCCCGGGACCCAGGGTTTCCCCGGCGGCGTCGGGATGGCGCCGGAGACCCGTCCACCGAGAGACCCTCGGGGGCGCCCGGGCCGCCGGGAGCGCAGGGAGCCCGGCGCGGCGGCCCAGCCGCGCTCCCCTGGGAGTGAGGCCCGCCGCTTCGCGGGCTCGGGGCGCCCGGCCGTGCTGCCCTCTGTGGCCCCCACGTCCCCACACTCGGGGTGCGCAGCTTCCTCCAGGGCCGTTAGGACCTTCCATTGGGGTTCCCTTTTTGTTGTAGGCGGTTAGAAAGCAGTGTATGGGGAGCTCAGTTTACAGAGGATGGGTCTTTTGAAAACCGACTGGGGGAATAATAACATTTAAATACACGTTTATCACTAGCTTGTGGAAATACAGGCGACTTTTTCCCCTTCTTCCTTCCCCACTCTTCTATCTTCTCCCCACCCCCCACTTCTTCCCTCCCCTTCCTTCTCCCCACCCCCCTTTCTCCTCCTCCTCCTCCTCCTATAAGGACTTGCTACTTTGCTCATGCTGGCTTTGAATCCTTGGGCTCCAATGGTCCAGTAACCATATCCTCCTTAGCAGCTGAAACTACAGGCATACATCGCTGCACCTGGCTCGTTTTCTTTTCTCCTATATTTTGAAGGATTTTCTTGTAAAACTGGTAATGATAAAAATATTATAGAGACAGGTAGAACATAAAATCACAGGCCAGCTGGGTGCTGGTGGCTCATGTAGCTACTCAGGAGGCTGAGATCTGAGGATTACAGTTCAAAGCCAGCTGGGCAGGAAACTCTGACTCTCATTTCCAATTAACCATCAGAAAACCAGAAGTGATTCCAAGTGATAGAGTACTGGCGTTAAGCAAAAGTGCTCAGGGGCAGCACACAGGCCCTGAATTCAAGCTCCATGACTGACAAAAAGCAAAACAAAAAGAAAACAACACAGGCTGGAGAAAGTTGGGAGTTGCAAAGGCAGAAGGTAGAGCTTGGAATGGTGGTATCTGAATTGGCCTCAGGAAGCAAGTAGACAACAAAAGATACTCTTACCTTTATCAAAACTGTTAAAGTGAAGCATGGCCCCAAGAGCCATGTGATCTAGTAACCCATTTACGGAGTACCCACAGTGAGTGCTGCTTGCTCAGTCTTTCTTGATAGGATTTTCTGTAAAAAAGGAAGCCATATATTGTCACTACAGATTCTTGCAGTGGAGTCTTTTCTCCATACATTTATTGAGCACATTTTGTTTTTGCAGGTCTTTCTGTGGTAGTTACTAAGCATTATAGCCATCATGTTAATTTCAGCAGTGTGTACTGGAGATTCTGCTTTGTGACCCCCAAGTAAATTTTGCATTCAGAGCAAAGAAGTCTTTGTCCTATGTGAAGGAATGAATGAGTCTGGGATGGGTTTCTCCTCCATGGAAGCAGATGAGGAGTGGGTGGGTGGGGAGTATTTTTCTGGAAAGAAGATTGATTTCTCTTGTGTTTCTCCAAATGTGTTTTATTTTTTACGTTTTGACGGTTGTTGGGCTTGAACTCAGGGCCTGTGTGCTGTCCCTGAGCTTTCTGCTCAAGAGTAGTACTCTACCACTTTGAGTCACTGCTCCACTTGTGGTTTTCTGGTTGTTAGAGATAAGAGTCTCACAGACTTTCCTGCCCATGTTGGCCTCAAACTTTGATCCTCCAGTCTTGATCTCTTGAGTAGCTAGGATTACAGATGTGAGCCATCATTACCTGGCTGGTGTTTGTTTGTGTGTGGTTAAGAGTGGGAAAACTCAAGCCGGGTGCCAGTGGCTCACACCTGTAATCCTAGCTACTCAGGAGGCTGAGATCTGAGGATCATGGTCCAGGAGACTCTTATCTCCAAGTAAGCACCAGAAAACGGGAAGTGGCACTGTGGCTCAAGTGTAGAGCTCTAGCCTTGAGCTGAAGAGCTAATGGGCAGTGCCCAGGCCCAGAGTTCAAACCCCATGATAAAAAAAAAAGTGGGAAAATTCAGGACAGTACTCCAAGAGTGTGAACAGTAGGGGTATAGCCATTTGCTTTTGAATACTCAAAGGAACAAATTAGAGCCAGCCAAGAATTGGAGGCCATTAGGCAGAGTAGCCTTTACTTAATCATCTGTTCTTTAAACAAAGGCACCCAAAAAGAAAGGGAAGAAAGGCAAAGCCAAAGGCACTCCTATAGTTGATGGACTTGCTCCGGAGGACATGAACAAGGAACAGGTGAGTAGAGCCTATGCGGTCCAATCTTAACGTGGGGTGAAAACTACTTAGACAATGTACAGGGCCAGGGCTGGTCACTGTGGACTGTACATTTGAGGTGCAGACTTGGAAGCCTATAGGATCTGGCAGAAGGGCAGGGACTAAGGGAGACTGGGAGGTTTGCACCCCATGCAGAACACTGCTGCAGTCACTTCACAATGTGGTTGCCTTGTGTGCACCGAACTCCAGTGCTGTTTCTTCACTGAGTTTTAAAGAAAAGTTACAAGTTTGGATATTTATAAGAAGTCTCAATATCATGTAATGGCAGACTAACACCGTGTGAGTCGAATAGAACATGAATCCTGTTTTTAACTCTGAGTGACACTGAGAGTCCATGATGGAAAGATGTTGTTTTGCTGAGGCACTGGTCAGATCTTGATGTGTTCCTTCCTGAAGACCCAGACCTCTGCTCAGTGTTCTCAACTCAGAGCCCTCTGGGCTGGTGGTTGTTTTGTCTGTCAAGGGAAGTAAGATTCCCAAGAAAGATAGAAGCCTGTCCTACTTTTCTCTGTAACCTACTTTTTCAGTTTCAGTTGGCTCTGGATCAAAGTGTGTTGACTGATAGAAGTCTGCTTATTTTTTTCCTGGTTCTGGGGTTTGAACTCGGGGCCTGGGCACTTCTTCTGAGCTTTTTCCACAGTTCCATTTCTGGCTTTTTTCCCCGCCTGGTCCTGGGGCTTGAATTTGGGACCTAGGCACTGTCCCTGAGCAATTTTGTGCAAGGCAAGCGCTCTACCACTGGGCCACCTTCACAGCCCTCTTTTGAGAAATTTATGTAATATAAATTGCCAGGATAATATCTGAGCACTAAGGGCTCATGCCTATAATACAAGCTACTCAGGAGGCTGAGATCTGAGAATTGTGGTTCAGATCCAATCCAGTCAGAGAAGTCCATGAGATTCTTATTTCCAATTAACCAGCAAGAAGCTGGAAGCAGAGGTATGGCTCAAGTGGTAGACCACCAGCCTTGAACAAAAAGCTAAACAAGAGCAAAAGGCCCCAGTGTTCAAGCCTCAGTATTGTCCCCTCCCCCAAAAAAATAAATTAAAAAATCAATAGAACATGAGACTTTTATCTCCAATTACGAAGCAAAAGTTGGAAATAGAGGTGTGGTGGTGCAATCCTTGAGCAAAAAAGCAAATCAATAGTGAGACATCCTGAGTTTAAGCCTCTGTACTAGCACAAACAATAAATAAACAATTAAGTCCCTTAGAATTATCTTAATTGTTCTATGATCATTGTCTGGATTTAAGAGAATGCTGACATTGGTTGACTATATACTGTCCCTGGAGACGTCTTCACATTGTATTTTAACCTTTTACTTTTAGTCCTTTATCTATTATTTATTTATTTATTTATTTAGTTGGTTGTCGGGCTTGAACTCTGGGCCTGAGTGCTGTACTTCAGCTTTTGAGCTCAAGGTGAGCGCTCTACCACTTGAGCTACAGCGCCGCTTCTGGTTTTCTGAGTGTTTATTGGAGATAAGAGTTTCATGGACTTTCTTGCCTGGGCTGGCTTTGAACTGTGATCCTCAGATCTCAGCCTCCTGAGTAGCTAGGATTACAGGCGTGAGCCACCGGCACCTGGTGCCCTTTATTTTCTGGTCCCTACTTCTTTCTTCCTTGCTTCTCTTTGCCAAAACATCCCAGGTGGTAGATGAGCTCCTGAGTGTGATTCACCTGGTACCCTGTGCCTGGTCAGGTGGAGGAGCATGTCAACCGCATTCGGGAGGAGCTGGACCGAGAGCGAGAGGAGCGCAACTACTTTCAGCTGGAACGGGACAAGATCCACACCTTTTGGGAGATTACTCGGAGGCAGCTGGAGGAGAAGAAAGCTGAGCTTCGAAACAAAGACCGGGAGATGGAGGAGGCAGAGGAGAGGCATCAGGTGGAGATCAAGGTGAGTGAGGCTGGCCTGCCCTTTTCTACTGGGCTCATCCTGCAACAGCACAGAAATAGAACATGATGGTGGGGTGGGGGCATTTTCTCTCCTTGCTTGGGGGTCACAGCCCTTTGTGCTGGATGAGATTTTTCTAAAGGAGGCTGAGGGAAAGAAGTTTCACTGAAACTCCTGGGGAAGAGACCCTGAAGGCCCTGCATGTTTGAATCTCAGCCTCCATAGTACAACAGACAGGAGCTTGGAGCTGTGCGGTCAGGCTGACTTCCTTGCAACCTGGCTCTGCCCATGTAGCTCCAGGTGAGCTGGGCATGTGTCTCATGTGCCAGTCTTGGTCTCCTCCAGTGTACCTCAGGTGTGTGAGTAAGAGGTGGTTCCTTTCTCTGCCCTGTAGGTGTACAAACAGAAGGTGAAGCACCTGCTGTATGAGCACCAGAACAACCTTACTGAGATGAAGGCAGAGGGCACTGTCGTCATGAAGCTGGCTCAGAAGGAGCACCGTACTCAGGAGGGTGCACTGCGCAAGGATATGCGGGCACTGAAGGTGGAGCTTAAGGAGCAGGAACTAGCCAACGAAGTTGTGGTGAAGAATCTCCGGCTGGTAAGTGTAAGAGCGGATGTGGGTTCACAGACCGTGGGGACATGAAGCTAGTCCCCTGATTATTCAGCCATTGTGAGGATAGCTCTTGGACCTGAATCAATTGGGAGCCTTCTGAGAATTTAGGAGGAAGGATGTTTGTTCTGATTTTTGTTTTAAAGGTTCTTTCTGGATGTTGGGTTGACAAACATTTGTCTTGTGCTTAGAAGCAGCGCAGCTTCAGCTGTCTGAACATAAAACTCAGTGGCATTGTAGACTGCAGTGACCTGTGAGGGTGCTGAGGTTTCTAGCCTATCTAGTCTTTTCAGAGCATGAGATGGCTGGTTTCAGATTAATTAAGTGATAGGAGGCGGTTTGCTTAATGTTAAGGCCTGGGTTACATGACCAAAGTGATCTACTGAGTCCTCCCTAAAAAAAAAAATTGAGGGCTGGGAAGGTGGCTCAGTGGTAGAGCGCTTGTCTTGCATGCATGAGGCCCTGGGTTCGATTCCTCAGCACCACATAAGCAAAAAGAAAAAAGCCGGAAGTGGCGCTGTAGCTCAAGTGGTAGAGCGCTAGCCTTGAACTGAAGAGCTGAGGGACAGCACCCAGGCCCAGAGTTCAAGCCCCATGACTGACAAAAATAAATTAAGTAAATAAATAAATAAGTAAAATGTTTATTCAAAAATTTAAATATATAGTTACTTATTAAAATAATCTCTGCCTGTGTGTGTGTGCATGTGTGTGTGTGCGCGCGTGCGCGCGCGCATGTGTGTGTGTGTGTGTGTGTGTGTGTCTGTCTGTCTGTCTGTCTGTGTATGTCTGTCTGTCTGTGTGTGTCTGTGTGCATGTGCATGGGTGCGTTGATCCTGGGGCTTGAACTCAGGGCCTGGGCACTGTTGCTGAGCTGCTTTTACTCAAGGCTAGTGCTCTGTCACTTGAACCACAATTGTACTTTTTTGGGGGTAGTTTATTGGAGACAGTCTCACAGAGCCTGGCATTGGTGGCTTATGCCTGTAATCCTAGCTACTCAGGAGGCTGAGATCTGAAGACCATGGCTTAAAGGTAGTCTGGGCAGAAAAGTTTGTGAGACTCTATCTCCAGTTAACTACTCAAAAAAGCTGTAAGTGGCACTGTGGCTCAAGTGGTAAAGTGCTAGCCTTGAGCACAAAGAGCCTTAGGGATAGAGCCCAGGCCCTTAATTCAAGCCCCAGGCAAAAAAAAGAAAGCAAAAACAAAATCAGGGCTTGAAATGTGGCTTAGTGGTAGAATGCTTGCCTCGCATGCATGAAGCACTGCCTTCGTTTCCTCAGTATCACATACACAGAAAAAGCCTGAAGTAGTGCTGTGGCTCAAGTGGTAGAGTGCTAGCCTTAAGGAAAAAGTAGCTCAGGGACAGTGCCCAGGCCCTGAGTTTAAGCCTAAGAACTGACAAAATAAATAAAATAATAAAACAACAAAAAATCACTCAGAAAAAGCCAGAAGTAGAGGTGTGGTTCAAGTGGTAGAGCGCTAGCCTTGAGCACAAAGAAGCTTAGGGACAGAGCCTATGTCCTGAGTTCAAGCCCCAGGACCAGCCTCCCCCGTCCCCCCCACCCCCCAAAAAAAAAGTCTCACAGACTGAATTGACCAGGCTAATTTCAAACTGTGATCCTCAGATCTCAGCCTCTTGAGTAGCTAGGATTACATGCATGAGCCACTGGCACCTGGCTTGATTAAAATAATTGTTGAAAGCTGCTCTAAGCAACAGTAAGGCAAGTTGTGAGGGTACTGGAGGAAGCCTGTGTCTCTGCAGGTTGTGAGGTCATTGGAGGAAGCCTGGGTCTGCAGGAAAGCCTGAGTGAGGAATCCCAGCTACGTTCAGTGCTCCTGTCTATTCATGTCTCTCAGGCTTAGAGATGACCTCTGGGAGGGAAGTGAGTTATGGAATGTAGAACTTGCCAAAGCTATGCTACTCTGGACACGTTCCATGAAGTTGGAAGAGAGGGAATCAAGCAACCAGCTCTAGCAATATGGGGTCAACTATACTGAGTTTTCTCCCAATGGTGAGGAATTGAATTGTTTTGTTTTTTTTATTTTATTTTTATTGTGAAAATATGGTACAGAGGGGTTACAATTACATGGGCAAGATAATGAGCACATTTGGTGAGGAATTGTTTTGACTTAAGAGGAGTGAGCCAGGTGTCGGTAGCTCATGCCTGTAATCCTAGCTACTCAGGAGGCTGAGATCTGAGGATTGAGGTTCAAAGCCAGCCTGGGTAGGAAAGTCCGTGAGATTCTTATCTCTAATTAACTGCCAGAAAACTGGAAGTGGCACTGTGTCAAGTGGTAGAGCGCTAGCCTTGAGCTGAAGAGCTGAGGCATAGTGCCCAGGCCCAGAGTTCAAGACTCACGACCAACAAAGAGGAGTGAGAGAGGTGTACTCAGTCTTCCTGTGTAGTAATGTTCCATTCTTACCTGTACAGAAACATGCTGAGGAGATCACCAAGTTGCGGAATGACTTTGAGAGGCAAGTTCGAGGTCAGTCTTCCCCTCTTCTCCCCCCTTTCCCCTTCACCCGTCTCCTCCTTTCTCCGCCCCCCCCCCCCCCCCCCAATCCTCTAACCCCCTCTCCTCCTTCCCCTCGGTCCTTTAGCTTTTTCACTCAACATGCTGGTACTGTACCACTTGAGCCACAGATCCCCTTTGGGGTTTTTGTTGCTTAATTGGAGATAAGAGTCTCTCAGATTTGTCTGCCCAGGTGACTTTGAACCTTGATCCTCAGATATCAGCCTCCTGAGTATCTAAAGAATGTTTCAGGACAGCATCTTGGCCCTGAGGTCAATTCCCAGGATTGACAACCACAAAAATACTTAGAAACAAAAAAATAACCTGTAAACATGGCCCAGAACACTGGTTAGGGTCAGGAAAAAGGCCATACATGCAAGGTTTGCCAAACTTCAGTGAAGGGAAGGTGCAGTTTTTTCTGCTGATGATGACAGGTGATATATTTAGCACACAGTTCTTTTTGTTATTGACCAGTATAACTAACTGATCAATACCATACTCAGGCTCCCAGCACTGTCAGTTAATTTCAGTGCTACTAACCAAGGCCTGTGTGCTGAGCCAAACACAGATTACAGGGCTTGATACTAAACCAGATTGGCTTCTGACATTGGAACCTTCTCTAGCCAGCAGCTATGGGGAAGAATATTCTTAAGAATGATGCTTCTTACAACATTGTAAAAGCACCACCTGCTGTTAACTGCAGGTTTTAGAAAGGGGGCATGTGGGCTGTTTCTTCTTCTTTTTTTTTTTTTTTTTTTTTGTTGTTGTTGGAGGGCAGGGAGGAGGCATGTGGGCTTTTTTTTTCCTTGCTGGTACTGGGGCTTGAACTCAGGGCCTTTGTGCTCTTGTTTGCCTTTTTCACTCATAGATGGAACTCTACCACTTGAGCCATAGCTCCACTTCTAGTTTTTTGGTAGTTAAATAGAGATAAGATACTCTGGGCTGGGAAGTTGGCTCAGTGGTAGAGCGCTTGCTTTGCATGCTCGAGGCCCTGGGTTCATTCCTCAGCACCACATAAGCAAATAGAGATACTCATGGACTATCTTGCCTGGGCTGGCTTCAAACCAAGATCCTCAGCTCTCAGCCTTCTTA
Organism: Dipodomys spectabilis; assembly: GCF_019054845.1. NCBI lineage: Eukaryota > Metazoa > Chordata > Mammalia > Rodentia > Heteromyidae > Dipodomys > Dipodomys spectabilis. Next base: position 129,375 of record NW_024870995.1, on the reverse strand, counting down.
ATAGCTAAGATTATGATTCATTATTGTTCATCTTTATTTATTTATTTTAAATTTCATTTACTTCACCGTATTTTTCCCTCCTTGGGTGGTATTGGAGTTTGAATTCAAGAGTTCCACATTTGGTAGGCCAGTTGCTTTAATACTTGGGACGTGTCCACAACCCTTCTTTGCTTTAGTTATTTTTTAGGTAGGGTCTCATATTTTTGCCTGGGGTGGGCCCCAGATAGTGTTTTTCTTTCTGTGGCCTTCTTCCTACCTTGGATCACAGGTATACACTACCCCACCTAGCTCATTGATTGAGAGGAGATCTTGAAAACATTTTTTCCCAGGTTGGCCCTTAACCAAGATCCTACCCAGCCCTGCCTCCTGGGTAGCTGGTCCTTTTCCAAGCTGGTATGTGTGCTTTTGCCTTTCAGAAATTGAGGCCAAGTATGATAAGAAGATGAAAATGCTGAGAGATGAGCTTGACTTACGGAGAAAGACTGAAATCCATGAAGTGGAGGAGAGGAAGAATGGCCAGATCAATACCCTGATGCACCGTCATGAGGAGGCCTTCACTGACATCAAGAACTACTACAATGACATCACACTCAACAACCTGGCCCTCATCAACTCCCTCAAGGTTCTGACATGGGCCAGGAGACCTGCTCTGCCTGTCCAAAAATGTCGACAGAACCTAGGGATGCAGTCAAAGCCCTTGTTCCTGCCAGACCCAATTCTCTTTTCTGTAGAAATACTGTCCATTGCTCCTCTACTATTATTGAAATTCATAAACAGCCATGTTTCCCTAACTGTAATTTAGTGAAGGAGATATCAATGTTAAAGACATTCTGATGTGTGCATACTTGGGCAGAACTATAGTGGACGACATATGGTAGCTATACCTGTAATTGATCACAATCAAGGTGTTCCACTAACTGTGCTGAAGAGGGGGGAAGATGTGACATAAGGGGCATTCTGACATGTGCACACACACACACACAACTGTAGTAGGCACTACATTATGGCCACAGTGTATCCAGAGTAGGCAGTTGTCAGCAGGCCTCAATGCTGACGGTGGCAGGGTTTCCTGCAGGGGAGGGTAGCTCTTGATACAGTCTTGAACAGAGTGTAACCTCTCACTTTGTATGGGAGGTTACATTCCTAGAAAATTCAGAATGAGTTAAGACTACAAAAATACCGTTGGATGTAAGAAATGTGAGGCGAGTGAGAGCGTCCAATATGAGCTCAAGGCTTTAGTAGGGGATAGACCTGCCAGGCTATTCCAAGCAGGAATGGAAGCAGCAGCCAAAGACAGGTGTAGGCTGAATTTAAACAGAATTTTAGGGGGCAGTCAGGTGGGTCACATGGGTTACATTACGTAGACTATGGGAATTCGGGGGTAGGGTCAGTTCTGAGAAGAGGTGTTATGAAGGTGTTAAGTGGACTACTGGAATTGGGGGGTGAGTCACATTCTAAGAGAGTGTAAGGAGGCTTGTAACTGGGATGGGAATTTGTACGTCACACCAGGAAAACAATATACAACATCACGGAAATAGAATTAAACAGATTTTTGTAAGCAGACACAGGGCAGGCTCTTCTTTGAGGCAAGTTGACTCTGAGACCTTAGATCAGCTAAGTTCCTGTGGCTGGTGCCTGTAATCTAAACTACCCTGGAGGCTGAGATATGAGGATCATATCTGGTCAGGAAACTCTGTAAAACTTAACTCCGATTAAACACCCAAAAAAGCTAAAAGTAGTACTATTTTTCAAGGGGTAGCAAGCATACTAGCCTTGAGCAAAAAAGCCCAAAGATAGCACCAGGCCATGAGTTCACGCCCTGAACTGGTACACACACACACACACACACACACACACACACACACACTACTGTCTATATGTAAAATCTGCAGCATACTTTGCTGGCAGGATCCATTTGTGGTGAGATGGGTACCCAGGGTATGCCCTCAGGCTGAGCCTCTGCTACACTTGCACTGTTATGGCAGGAGCAAATGGAGGATATGCGGAAGAAGGAAGAACACCTAGAAAGGGAGATGGCGGAGGTGTCTTTACAGAATAGGCGTCTGTTAGAGCCTCTCCAGAAGGCACGAGAGGAAATGAGCGAGATGCAGAGGAAGCTTGCGAACTACGAAAGGGACAAACACATTCTGGTTGTGAGTTCCCTGCTAAATTCCTCTCTGTAACATACCTCTTGGACTCATGAAAAAAAAGGCTCTGAATGTGCATGGTGCATCCCTTAGAAAGGGGAAAGGGAAATGGGAGATCTGGGAATCTAGACCCTCCCCTTTGTTTTTCTGGGGCTGTAAATTCTGTAGGGGGAGACAAGGCCCTAGTCTTCTATGTATTCATACACTTCAGTGCAGCTGTATAGGCCGCACTAGAATCCCTGGTACCTTTCCTAGGCTTTGTTCCTAGAATCTGGCCTTGTTACATGGGTGTGTGGAGTCCTGAGTTCTTTTTGACTCTTACTCCCTATTTTCTTGCAGTGTACAAAAGCACGTTTGAAGGTTTCTGAGAAGGATCTGAAAGACCTGCAGTGGGAGCATGAGGTGCTGGAGCAGAGGTTCATTAAGGTGATCATTATGGATATGTTGTAGACACTTTGTCTCAGGTTCGGGAGCCACAGGGCCACCTTGCTCTTCACTCCTTGCAGCATTTTTTTTTTTTTTCTTTTCCTTTTTTAAAGAGACAAGGTCTCACTGTTGCCCAGCCTGGTCTTGAAGTTTTGGGCTCAAGCCAACCCAACCTGTCCACTCAGCTCCCTGAGTAGTTGAGAGTGCAAGTACACATGCATACCACTGTGTGCGTGTGTGTGCGTGTGTTCTGTCTGCCTGTCCTATGGCTTGAACTCAGGGCCTGGGCTCTGTCCTTGATCTTTTTTGCTGAAGGCTAGTGCCGTACCATCCACAGCTTCACTTCTGGCTTTTTGGTGGTTAATTGGAGATATGAGTTTACAAACTTTCCTGCCACAGCTACCTTGGAACCATGATCCTTAGATCTAGTCTCCTGAGTAGCTATGATCACAAACATGAGGCACCAGCGTCTGCTTACTTCTAGCTTTTTTGAGTAGTTTATTATAGATAAGGGTCTCACCGAGTTTCCTGCCTGGACTATCTTTGAACTGTGATTCTCAGATATCATCCCCCTGAATAGCTAGGATTACAGGTGTGAGCCACCGGTGCCTAGCTTCTTTATCATTTTTAAAGCCAATGTTAGTGGAATGAGGAAAGCAGAGATGTGCCTGGGTTGCAGTGTATGTTATCTGCTATATTTCCTTCCACTTGAATATGCTTGAGATACAGTGTCTCTGACTTGACCCAGGGATTCATATTTGCTAATAAAATCTAGAGACCAAAAGGCACTGGCATTCTACATGTCAGCTGGCAGAGAAGTAGATATAAGAAAATCTGTCACAGGGCTGGGAAGGTGGCTCAGTGGTAGAGCACTTGCCTTGCATGCCTGAGGCCCTGGGTTCGATTCCTCAGCACCACATAAACAAAAAGAAAAAAAGCCGGAAGTGGCCCTGTGGCTCAAGTGGTAGAGCGCTAGCCTTGAGCTGAAGAGCTGAGGGACAGCGTCCAGGCCCAGAATTCAGGCCCCACGATCGGACCCACCCCCCCAAAAAAAAAAAAAATCTGTCAAACTGTGCAGTACTTGGAGAGGACACAGATAATGTGTTCACTGCCTTGGGAAGGTGGTATATGTATGCTGCTATGTGAAAAGCTGCAGTGTGTATGGGTGTGGTCAGGTTCCCTTGTGATCTCAGATACTCAGGAAGCAGAGACTGAGAGGTTTTTAGTTTGAGGCCAGCAAGAAAAAAGTCAGCAAGACCCCATTTTAACAAATAAAGTGGGTATGGTATGTGCCACATAATCTCAGCCGCACAGAGGGGTAGTTAGGATTGCAGTTCTGAGGCTAGCACTAGGAAAAAAATTGCAACTTTTTTTTAAAAATAACTAAAGCAGGGCTAGGAAGTTGGCTCAGTGGTAGAGTGCTTGCCTCGCATGCATGAGGCCCTGGGTTCGATTCCTCAGCACCACATACGCAGAAAAGGCCAGAAGTAGTGTTATGGCTCAAGTGGTAGAGCATTAGCCTTGAGCAAAAACCCCACAACTGACAAAAAAATAAAAATAAAAATAAATAAAGCCAAAAAGCGTTGAGGATATGGCTCAAGTGGTAGAGCTTCTGCCTAGCAGGCATGAGGCCCTGAGTTCAAGCCCAAATACTCCAAAGTGGTGGGGGAGGGGAAGGCTTCTGTGTTGTAGCACAAATCCATTTCCTTCTTAACAGTATTATATGTTTCTTTTTTTGTGTGGAGAATATTCTGGAAAGAGACAGACCAAATGACCACAGTGATGTTGACCTCTGGGAACTGGGTTTAAAGGGTGTTTACTTTTTACTGGAAAGTTCTCTAATTTTTTTGTTAATTTTTAGCAAGGAATTACTTTTGTTTAACAGGATTAAAGTAGGGAGAAATAAGAAAGGAGAGATAAATGTTTCCTGCTCCTCATGCAGGCAATAGTAGTTTAAAAGACTCTCTGATTTTTGTTTTTTGGGTTTTTTTTGATCATGGGGTTTGAACTCTGGGCCTGGGCGCTGTCCCTCAGCTCTTTAACTCGAGGCTAGCACCCTACCCCTTAAGTCACAGCACCACTTCTGGCTTTTTCTGCTTATGTGGTGCTGAGGAATTGAACCCAGGGCTTCATGCATGCAAGGCAAGCGCTCTACCTCTACCACTGAGCCACCTTCCCAGCCCCAATTTTTTTTTTAAATTACACAGTATTAGATAAAGGGGTAGGAAATGGGAAAGGACTGCCTTACTCCGGTTGACAGGCAGTTGCTTGAAGGTTTGATGTAGAGGAACAGACCTGTGGCTCATGCTAACTGTGTGTAGGATACTCCACAGGCCCTCTTGCAAACCCTGCCTGCTGGCTGTGCAATACACTGGCTCCCATAGGAAAATGATTGGAGTTGCTTCTTCTCTGTACCCATAGCTCTAAGTGGGGCAAGGCTGGCTGTGACCTACCTGTGGAGCAGCTCTCTGAGTGGGACTCTCCAGTTCTTTTTTTTTTTTGGTCAGCAATGGGGCTTGAACTCTGGGCCTGGGTGCTGTCCCTCAGCTCTTCAGCTCAAGGCTAGCACTCTACCACTTGAGCCACAGAGCCACTTCCGGTTTTGAGTGGTTAATTGGAGATGAGTCTCATGGATTTTCCTGCCCATGCTGGCTTTGGACCTCGATCCTCAGATCTCATCCTCCTGAGTAGCTAGGATTACAGGCATGAGCCACCGGCACCTGGCTCTCCAGTTCTTATTGGTGTACTCCACTGCTTCCTGAGAGAACTCATACTAATGTTTCATTCATGCCTTTCGCTGTGTAGACAGCTGCCCACCGTCAGTTCTTTGCACAAAGGGTAGATTGCATGTATTGTGAGACAGGCCGGCACAGAGGTCCCTGTGCATGGCACGCGGACCTGTAAGTTATGGGTATGGCACTAGTGTGGCACTAGCGTAATTCTGTAGAGCCAGGGGTTCCAGCAGGATTGGGAAGCGTCTTATCCCCAGTGAGATGGCTCCAGGGGAGGAGCCTGGCCACCTACCCCAGCATCATCCCCACAGGTACAGCAGGAGAGGGACGAGCTCTACCGGAAGTTCACTGCCGCCATCCAGGAAGTGCAGCAGAAGACAGGCTTCAAGAATCTGGTGCTGGAGCGCAAGTTGCTGGCACTGAATGTCGCTGTAGAGAAGAAGGAAGTGCAGTTCAATGAATTGCTGGCAGCCTCCAACCTGGATCCTGCAGCCTTGAGTCTTGTATCTCGCAAGCTGGAGGTAGGTCCCAAAAGGATCCCTAGAAGGTGCCTATACTTCTGCCCCAGCATATGGCCTCAATACTTGTGGTGGTACCCTAACTACTGGGTTGTGCTGCCTCGAATGGACAGAGGGAGGCTTCCTGACTGTGGCAGGCTTCTGTGTCCTGGCTCATGTGCATCAGGAGTTTATTCTTATGGATTTTCCTGCATCTCTCCTGAGTGCCCCCCCCCCTCCCCCCCGTCCCTTAATCTCATGGTAGTTTAGAACTTCTGACCCTCTGCCATTCCAGTTTTGCAGAGTAGCTTATCATCATGTGTCAGGTGCTAATTGCTTAGTTTCCTGAGGATGGCCTGGGAGTGGAAACTCTGCTTTCAGCTCTGTGGTGCCTGAGTTCCTCTGTCACTTGAGACAGATCCAAATGCAGTCCTGAGAGATGGCTGCAGTTCTGGGAGGCATCCTCGACAGTCTAGTTTGGCTCATTGGGTAGGGAAAGTGTAGCTCTATAACCTTTGTGAGTACCAGGGATTGAGGGCAGGCACATAGCATTCACTATTTGGGTAGCAATGTTCTTCTGGGACTTTCCTGGGCACAGAATGGAGACCCTAGTAAATAAAGTATATGTGGCTTTGGCTTTTATGGCAGGCTGGGGAGACAGAATATTCGTAGTCACCTACAGGAGGCCACAGCCTCCAACAGAACTTCGCCTGTTATTTGCTGGTCAGGCTTCTGGCACTGGTTGATGTCCCTTTCCTCCTGGGTTTGGGGTAGGGGTGGGGGATGCTACAAGATGAAGGGAATCCTAGCAAGCTAGAGTGACTGGCTGGCTCTCAGGCTCATGGTTGGCCTCAAGTAGTCCAAGTGTAGATTCCTGGGGGACCCTTAGAGGCACACAGGGTGTCATGTTGGTAGACATGGCTTGTTACTTCTGAGTTGAAAACAGCTGGTCCTGATACCACCAACAGGCTAGTCAGGTAAGGCCAGCCTGTTACAAGGGTTGGTCCTTCCAGATCACGAGGTTGCCATCACTTGGTGCATCTGCTGTGTTGTAATAGAGAGGCACATGTGTAGCAGTAGTCGTGAACCTTCCTCTGTCTGTGGATGTGTTTTTATCTTCAAGCACCACAGGTGGTGTTTGTAAGGTGTTTCAACATACAGCTAAGCTGAACACAAATGCCATCTGCTTACCTCAAATTCAAGGCTCTAAGGGTTAACCTTGAGTCAAGTTGCCTAGTCTCCACCGAAAGCACTCTGGTCCCATTTGCTTCTGTGCATGTCCACCATCCTGAGCTGAAGCCTGCAGCATTAGGCATAGTGGGAAGACCTTGGTGAGTGTCCTGGGAAGCACTCAGGTGTTAGAGGATGCCGACTGAGACTCTTCATTTGATGCAAGTACAGAAGTCTGTCAGCAGCACCCATGTGTGTAATGTTAATCTGAAACCACAGAAGTTTCTGGACATGGATGACTGGGTCAAAGAGAGTCTACTCTGTGTCAGAGAGGGAACAGAGGGCTAGAGAGGGAGCAGGTAGGCTGGTTCAGAGTTAGAGCAGAAGGTGCCAGAGCTGTCAAGAGTCTGACTGAACAGGACTCACTCCTGATGGAGGAGGGAAAAGGAGGGTCCATGCTTTTGGCTGAGGAAACTGTTCACTTACCAAAGCAAAGCAGTAGGTCCTGCACTGTGGGAGTTGGTGCTTGGGAGATCCAGGTTAGACCTGGGGTCTCAGGCCTCTGGTAGTGAACACACGGGGCGGGGGGGGGGGGGGGGGGGAGGGAGGGCTTGTTGGTGCTGGCAAGTATGTAGCCCTGGGATTGAAGGCCTACCTCTGTCTGGGATCTTCCTAGCCCAGGAAGGGTGGGATGGCTCCAGCTGGGGGCTTAGAACTTTAAGAATCCATGAGTGGTTTCCAGTGATCAGTCTTTTTTTCTTTCTTTTTTTCTTTTTTTTTTTTTTTTTGGGTCCAGTCGTGGGGCCTGAACTCTGGGCCTGGGTGCTGTCCCTCAGCTCTTCAGCTCAAGGCTAGCACCCTACCACTTAAGCCACAGTGCCACTTCCAGCTTTTTTTTTTTTTGCATTTTGCTTATGTGATGTTGAGGAATTGAACCCAGGGCCTCATGCATGCAAGGCAAGCGCTCTACTACTGAGCCACCTTCCCAGCCCTTTTTGTCTTTTTTTTTGGGGGGGGGGTCCTGGTATTGAACTCAGGGCCTTAAATTCTCGCTTGACTTTTCTTTTCTTTTTTTTTTGTCGGTCGTGGGGCTTGAACTCTGGGCCTGGGCGCTGTCCCTCAGCTCTTCAGCTCAAAGCGAGCGCTCTACCACTTGAGCTACAGCGCCACTTCCGTTTTTCTGGTGGTTTATTGGAGATAGGAGTTTCACGGTCTCTTCTGCCCAGGCTGGCTTTGAACCGCGATCCTCAGATCTCAGCCTCCTGAGTAGCTAGGATTACAGGCGTGAGCCACCAGTGCCCGGCTCGCTTGACTTTTCTTATGGCTGGCATGCTAACAATTGATTCATATCTCTACTTCCAGCTTTTTGCTAGTTAATTGGAGATAGTGTCTCATGGACTTTTCTGCCTGCTAGGGCTGGCTTTGAATTTTGATGCTCATATCTCTGCTTCCTGAGTAGCTAGGATTTATAGGTGTGATTCACTGGCCCCGGCTCCACTGACTAGTCTTTGCACTGCTAGAGCTGTGCTGCCTGTCTTTTCTAACTGCATCTTTGTTGTTTCCACTGTGGACCATCTCTATGGAGATGCAGGCAGTACCAGAAGGGCTAACGCCTAGGTCACTTTTCTCCATGCTGACACTCCATACTGGAGTCAAGCCAGGCCGTCACTCCCCTTGCCTTCAGGACCATTGAGGGAGCCCCTAACCATCATTGATGCTGTCTTCTTTGGCAGGGAATGAGTCTCAAACTCACTCTTGCCTCTTTCCTCAGGATGTTCTGGAATCAAAGAACACCACCATCAAGGACCTACAGTATGAGCTGGCCCGGGTCTGCAAGGTATGAATGTGGCTCCTGTATGCTCCCTCTGATCTTGCACCTGATTTTGGCCTGGTGACATTCTAAAAGCAGTCTCTGAGGACTCCACCTGTTTCCACTGGCTGTATACTTTATGAGGCAGGTGTGACTGTTCTCATGTGAGTTGGCAGACATAGCCCAAGGTCATCTGCACCTGCATAAGGTCACTCAGCCTGGTGTGAAGACTGGGGCACAGGTGGCTTGCAGGATAGGCATGCATGAGGCATGCTTGTGGCTCTGCCCCCTGTTGTGTTCCTGTCTGCTGCTCCCTTACCCCACTGTATTGACTTGGCCACTTGGAGCAGTTGGAGGGCCTCCTATCCCCTAGATTAACTCCACTGTCTTCAGCCTAGGGCAGTCAGGGAACTACCCTTTTTTGATTCTGTTGCAAATTTCATGAAAACCGTATCCTCCTGCTTTATGCACTCAAAGCAGACTTGCGCTCTGCACTAAGTGTACCTCAGTTGGCTGCTTTGTATGTGTGTGGGGGTGCGTGTATGAGGGGGCGGAGAGAGAGATAGTAATAATGTTTGAATTCAGGAACTCATACTGTCGTAGCGGGTGTATCATTTGAGCCATACCTCCAGCCCAGCATTTTGCTGCTTAATTGGAGATAGAGTCTTGAGGATGTTTCTACCTAGGCTGGCTTAGAACCTCAGTCTTTCAGATATCAGCATTCTGGTAGCAAGGGTTACAGGCATGAGGCACATTTGCCCAGTCTCACTGCCATTCTGTCGGGGCATGGAGGGATACTGACCACTGAGAAATGTTAGCAAGAGGCTAGGACCCAACTATGCTACATTTTTTTTTTTTTGGTCGGTCATGGGGCTTGAACTCTAGGCCTGGGTGCTGTCCCTCAACTCTTCAGCTCAAGGCAAGTGCTCTACCACTTGAGCCACAGCACCACTTCTGGTTTTCTAGTGGTTTATTGGAGATATGAGTCTCATGGTCTTTCCTGCCCGAGTTGGCTTTGAACCTTGATCCTCAGATCTCAGCCTCCTGAGTAGCTAGGATTACAGGCATGAGCCACCAGCGCTCGGCCATTTTTTTTTAATACTGGAATTTGATCTTAGGACCTCTCACGGCCAACAGGTCTGCTGAGTAGGTGGCCTCTCTACCTCTCTCCATGTTGTGAGGTTCATGTAAAGGTGTGAGCAGTGGGTCTGGCATAGTAAGCCATTGACATGCCTGCCTTCCTTCCTTCCCTCCCTCCCTCCCTCCCTCCCTCCCTCGTCTTTTTCCCTCCTCCTCCTTCCCTTACTCCTCCCCCCTTCCCCCTTCCTCCTTTGCTAACTTAACCCTTCCTTTCTTCTTTCCTTTTCCTCTCATGGTACTAGGATGTGAACTTGGGGCTTTGTACTTGCTAACCATGCTCTCTACAACTTCAGCCACAGACACCTAGCCTAGCCCTTTTTGCCTTTTTTTTTTTTTTAAATAAGGTCTTGGGTTTATGCTCAGGCCTGCCTGGACTAAACCCTAACCCTCTTGTTTATACTTCCTGTATGGGTGGATTAACAGGCACATACTGCTACACTCAGCTTTTATTGGTTGAGATGTTTTTGTTCTTTTTGAATTTTTTGTCCAGGTTGACTTAAACCACAATGCTTCTAATCTCTGCCTCCCAGAGAGCCAGGATTTTAGGCAGGAGCCACTGTGCCTGGCCTGTTAGCTTTATTATTGATGTGTCATGACAGCTCTACCCTTCATGTCCCTCTAGATGCTACCTCATGTTTGCCATGATGCCCAGGTCCAGGCAGACTCATCTGCCTCTCTGACCCTGCCCTGTCCCCACAGGCCCACAACGACCTGTTGCGCACGTACGAGGCAAAGCTGCTGGCCTTTGGGATCCCACTGGACAATTTGGGTTTCAAGCCCCTGGAGACAGCTGTCGTCGGGCAGATCCTAGGCCAGGGCCCTGCAGGACTTGTGGGCGCCCCGACATAGCACCGTCCCCACCCCAATCCACGGAGCCGGTTCCACTCTCTGCCACCAAGAGAAAGGTTTTATCTTGTTGACTTCATCGTCAGCAAATGAAGGTGTTCCACGTTTCACTTGTGTCTCGTGCCTGTGTCTGTGGGGGGAGCCACTTGCATGGCCTTTGCCAAGAGGGTCTTGGTCTGCCTCCCTTCTTGGCATGTGTCCAGTCTGTCCCACTCCAGAGTTCTGCCTCTGCCCTTTGTGTCCCTTTCTCAGAGGGGACTTGGGGCAGCACTAGCAGAGCTCTAGTCATCTACACATTGTCCCCAGTCCCAGTAAAGAGAGCAGGTTTGCATATGTCAGTACTGATTTATTTGGCATTTGAGTGATAGCTGCCCACTGGAAAGCAGCAGGGCAGCCAGAACCTCACCCAGGAGAGTGGTGACTCAAGGGCCTTTAATGAGCAAAAAGCCCAGTCAGAACGGTACAGCTGTCTGTCCTTAGGCTAGGCTCTATCTGGCTCCCTTGGTAGGTGGTATAGGACCATGGACTCAGCAGCAGAGACACATCGAACTTCTGGGTCTCCAGAAAACACCTGAGAAACACAGAGAAGATACCAGAAGATAGCAAGGTACTGCCGTGAATGGACTGTCTGTCTCAGCAGTCCCTCGAGGAATTCATCCGTCTAGGCTGTATGATGTGTTATCTGTGGCCTGATGGGGCCTGATGGTACCCTAGCCATGCCTTCTGCCCCACCTTGGATCCCTCTTAGCTGAAGAGAGGCTCCTGTTGTGTTTACTTCCTCTTCAAGTGCTGTGAGGAGAAAATGTGGACAGTCCAGGATCTTTGGTGAGTGTTTTCTCTATGTGTACAGCCTAGTGAAAGATGTGCTGGGTGGACCCACAACAGAATTTGCTTTGGCCAACCTAGGCTCCCAGTCATGGCCTGGAGAGTGGGGAGTCAGGGAATACAGGGAGAAGTGCAGCCTGCCTCTCTGCTATGCTTGGGTAAGTTAACCTGTTATAACGGCCTTTAGTGGTGCCTCTGCTCACTGCTCTGAGTGTGCCCTGAGCCTTCAGCCATGCCCAGTGAGTGGTGTGGTGCTCAGTGGGTTGAGGGGATGAATGTGGAACAGTGTACTCTACCTAGCTGACATTTGGACCCAGCACAGCTAGCTCTGGTAGTTGGAGCCCACAGCCTTACCTCTGGATCAGCGCCAGGTGCGTTCAGTCTTGGCACACACGCAACATAAGGGTTGGAGGGGATGGTATTTGTGGAAAACATTTACTTTCCAGTACATGTGTCTTACACACATTTTTCTGAGCTGTTTTGTTTGGTTTTGCTGAATGAAATTGGGATTGTATTACAGGGCCTCCCACAAGCTAGGCAAGCATCTTAACCCAAAACCACACCCCCTTTAACTCCCACTAAGCCAGTCAGTGCCAAGGTCAAGCACTATGTCAGCTATCTAACCAGGAGCTACTACGGGAGGCAGAAGGCAGGATCTACCCAGCTGCTAGTGGTACTAGGGATTCCCCCCAGCTGCAGAGAGGTTCCTACCTGTGTTGCACAGTGACTTCCACTGACAGCGGATGCTGTGAGGAGAAAATGTGGAGAGCACAGAAGGTAGAACAGGGAGTGTTCACTCAGGGTGTGTGGTCCAATGTAGTGTATCCTGTGTAGGCCCCAACAGAACTTGCTTTTGTGAACTCAGCCCCAACCCAGACCTCCTGGCACATCTGTGAGTTGAGTCTGCACAGACCTTTAGGCTGTGTTGGGTGAGGAGTGTGAGGGGTGTGTAGAGAAGGGCTTGTTAACTATGGCAGGACAAAACATCCTTTGGAAGGGGCTGGGAAGGTGGCTCAGTAGTAGAGCGCTTGCCTTGCATGCCTGAGGCCCTGGGTTCGATTCCTCAGCACCACATAAGCAAAAAGAAAAAAGCCGGAAGTGGAGCTGTGGCTCAAGTGGTAGAGCGCTAGCCTTGAGCTGAAGAGCTGAGGGACAGCGCCCAGACCCAGAGTTCAGGCTCTGCGACTGGACCCCCAAAAAAACCAAAAACAACAACAAAAAACATCCTTTGGAGATCCTAGGCTTGAACCTGGTCCTGTGGTCTTAGCTCCAAGTCTACACAACGTTTTCAGCCACATTTTAAGCCAGGTTCTGACCGGGGCATGGGGGTGTTGTGGGTGAGGAGCTTGGTGGAGAAGTGTGGTCTGGCTCTCGTTGCTTGTTAATTTGCCCTTCCTGAAGTGGCTTTGGTGAGTTTAAGCCCCAAACCAGGCCTCTGGCCCCAGCTCTGAGTCTGTGCCCAGCTTTGAGCTGAGCTTTCAGTCTTGGCTGGGCCAGGGCAAGGGGATGGAATGGCTGAGGAACTGTGTGGAGAACTGGTGCCTACTTCTCCACTCTTAGTAAGTTTTGGTGAGTTAGGACCCAAAGTAGGCCTCTGGCCCCAGCTCCCGCTTGTGCACTTGCTCCAAGTGTACATCTGCTCAGAGTCTGCACTGACCATTCAGCTGTGTGTTCAGTCCTGGTTGGCCTTGGTCAGGTCATGGGGGTGAGGTGGCTGCGGAACTGTTGGGAGAATGAGGGTCTACTTCACCCTGCTTGCTCTGCCTGAAGTGATTTCTATGAGTTAGGACCCCAAACAGGCTTGTAGTACCAGGTCTTAGTCCAGGCCAGCTCTGGTCTGGACATCCTCCATGTCTGGGCCAGCCTTGAGTCTGGGCCTGCTTGGAGCATGAACCAGCTGTGAGTGTAGGTCAGCTCTGAATCTGCACCTGGTCTGAGTCTGCTTTAGCTCCAGGTGTGTGCTTCCTCCAAGTACAGGCCAGCTTGGGATGTAAGCCTGCCCCCCATCTGGGCCAGCTCCTAGTCTGGGCCTCTCCCAAGTCCCAGCCAGCTGTGAGGACAATAAGTCCTCACCAGCTTCGAGACCAGGCCTGTTCTGAGTTTGCGCCTGCTCCAAATCTGCACCTGCTCCGAGTTCTGCCCAGTTCCTAATCTGGGCCTAGCCCCAGTCTATTCACAGCCTTCGGCTGTGCTTTCTCATATCCCTAACAGGGCATGGGGAATGGTGGTTGGGAAAATTGTGTGAGAGGTTCATTTCCCAGTATCTAGGTTTTATCCACATTTTGCTAGGTATATCAAGGTATTTTCTTTAGATTTTGGAGCATGTGTATGGTATCGTGTTCCAAGGCCTCCCTCTAGTTAGGCAGGTACCTTTATGCTGAGTCATGTCCCCTGTTGATCTCAATAAGCCATTACTGCCTCAGGCCTTGCCCAAGATCTGTCATATTAGGAGCTGCGTGGGGAGGCCAGAAAGATATTTAGTGGGGTTTTATTTTTTATTTTTTCTGTTGGCCATACTCCAGATCCCACTCAGTAGAGTAGAGGCCAAAGATGCAGAGCCTTTGTTCTACAGAGACTTCCTTTGACTTTTGGTGCTGTGATGAGAAAATTTGGTGAGTCTGGACGCTTGGAATCCTGAGTCAGGATCTAGGTGTATGGCCCAGTGTTGAACATGCTGGGTGGACCCCAACAGAACTGTACCCCAAACCATCTCTTGAATAGGGCATGGGGACGAGGGTGCAAGGGGGTGAGTGGAAAATGATTTAGTTTTTGCCCGGTGCTGGTGACTTATGTCTAATCCTAGCTCTTCAGGAAGCTGAGATGTGAGCATTGCAGTTAGAAGCCAGTCCAGGCAGGCAAGCCTTGAGAGTCTTTATTTCCAGTTAATCACCAATGCTCTAAGTAGAGCTGAGGCTCAAGTGGTAGCATGCTAGCCTTGAACAGAAAAAGTTCAGGGACAGCACCCAGGCCTTGAGGTCAAGCCTCAGGACCAGCAGAAAAAAAGTTTTTTGTTTTCATCATTTAGGCCTTATATAGATTTTATTAGGCATAGATACAAAGGTATTTCAGGGGTTTTTTGGGTGAATTTCAGTGGTATTGTGTTCCAGGGCTTTCCGCAAGCTGCCCTTTTTATCTTAGAAGCGAATCAGTTCCTAGACTTAGCACTGTATCAACTTTGCAGTGAGTAACTTCAGTGGAGGCAGAGGCTAGCAGACTTTTCCTTTCCCTGTTAGCCAGACTCCATCCTCCTTAGGTGAGAAAGGGAACTGGCTGTCTTGTTGGGTGTTGACTTCCTCTGACTGTAGGCACTTTGGCCGAAAATGCCCAGTTTCAGGAGAAAATGTGGAGCGTCTGAAAGCTTGGAATCGTGCGTTATAGCATCTGGGTGTTTGGCCCAATGAAGGATGGGCTGGATAGATGGCCTCCCTACAGAACTTGCTTTGGTGAACTCAGGCTCAGCCCAGGACTCCAAGGTTCATCTCCAAAACTGCACCAAGCATTTTCCTGCTTTCCATCATGTTTATTTCAGAGTCTGGAGAAAGATGTGAAGGAAGGTGTGAGGAAGTATTAACCATGTGGGGAGGGCCCCAACCAAAGACATTGGAAAAATAGAGAAAATGCTTCCCCCCATTTTTGTTCATTTTGGATGCTGTTGCTAAACTCTCTGTAATGATTTTAAAAAAGAAATTTTATGCCCTTGTAATTTATTTTATAATGAGGGGGAAGAAAACATTTTTGATTTTTTTTTTTTAATGTGGCTGTTTGACACCAGGCAGGAAGAAGTTTCTCAAAAATAAAACTGTTACCCTTCAAAGGAAAAGGTGTGTCACTGGAGTGTATTTTCCATATTAGCACTCCCACTCCACTTACTTGACTTGGTTACTAGTAAATTTTTTGCCAAATAAAGATGAACTCCTTCTACTTAATAAATTTAGTCCTAAGTGAGAACAGAAAATGGGATGTTTTGATATGTGAAGCTGGGAATTAACATGAGTTGTTTGGTGTTGTGTATCTTTTTAGTAATTTTCATTGAATCCTATAGGTTAATAGTGTCACATTCACTAGTAATTTCCCTATGTTAATGAAGGAATCAGTAGTTTTAACATGCTTGAGCTTCCCACCTGAGGTCTGCAATGCTTAACTGTGTTGTTTGGGTATATACTTCCCCTCAGATACCCACTGTGGATTGGGCACGAAGACCTCTCTGTCTCCCAAAGCCAAATAACAGTCTGCATCATAGATTGGAATCTACTGATACTCAGTAAGGTCTGCTGCATGTGTGTCTTTAAAAGAAGAGGAAGGGAGCACTTTTCAGTACACACATTTACAAAGTTCTGTACCTTGGGAAGGATGTGCTGTTGAGAAACAATGTAGTATATTTCAGGGCTGTGTAATTGTTTCTCAGGGCTGTCTTTCCTTCTAAATTATTTTTTTCCATAGAGCAACTGTGTATTGAGCTTAGGGTTAACAAGTTGTTTGCAGAAAACTAACATGAAGTTTTAGTGTCTACAGAAATGTTATTTAAATATGATAAAAGGACAGTGACAGATATCATTGCAAGAAATATGTTTGGATAAATAGAATCCTTTATGCTTTCCTTGTTTTTACAATTGGATCTTGCTTTGTGCCAGACCAGCCTGGACCAGAGTTCTCCTATTATGAAAACAGACCTTCCCATGCCCAGCCTTAATTGTTTGAGATGTGGCTTTGCAGACCTTACCTCAAGGCCTGGGCTTTGTCCCTGAGCTCTTTTGCTCGAGGCTAGTGCCACAGTGCCACTTATGTTTTTTGAGTGGTTAATTGGAGATAAGAGTCTCACAGGGACTTTGCTCTCCAGGCTGGCTTTGAACTATGATCCTCAGATCTCAGCTTCCTGAGTAGCTAGAGTGATAGGCATGAGCCACCAGCTTTGAATGTATTTTATGTGCATAAATTTGCCACCTACATGTCATCTTAGGCGAAATGTGTTCATATCTTCTGTCAGTGTTCTGATGATGCTTTATTGATTCCTTCTTTCTCAAATATATGGCTTAGAAAATGTTACTCTTCCAGTTTGTAACTGTCTTTGTAGAATAACGTTGTTAAGAAAATTCCGGTGAAATGCAACACTGACCTTTTCTGTCAGGAACACTGCATAGCGGGGTTTCCTTTTTGTGTGAGGATGACATTTAGGTTGAGGTTCGGGTTTTTGCCTCACCCGGTGCTGACAACACTGTCTTCGCTGGATTGCTTTAGCCTTTGTCCAAGTCGGGGAGGCTGTGCTTGTCTGGCCGCGGTGCGGTGCGGGTCGCAGAGAGCGGGTGTGGGGAGGAGGGGGTCCGCCAAGAACCTCCCCCCCACTCCACCCCGCCGGCACCCGCCAAACCCCCTGTGGCCGGTAAACCGGTAAGCCCCGTACCAGGAAGCGCTCTGCCGCTCGTCCGGTCGGCCGGCCCGCCTGCTGCACCGGCCCTGGGCTGGCGCTCAGCCCCTCGCGGCGGCAGGGCGCCGGGCAGTGGGGAGGGCGGCTCCTGCGCCGGGTGGGGAGGGCGGGCCCGGGCCGGGAGGGAAGGCCTCGGCGGGGAGGGAAGGCCTCGGCGGGGAGGGAAGGCCTCGGCGGGGAGGGAAGGCCTCGGCGGGGAGGGAAGGCCTCGGCGGGGAGGGAAGGCTCGGGCCGGGAGGGAAGGCCTCGGCGGGGAGGGAAGGCCTCGGCGGGGAGGGAAGGCCTCGGCGGGGAGGGAAGGCCTCGGCGGGGAGGGAAGGCTCGGGCCGGGAGGGAAGGCCTCGGCGGGGAGGGAAGGCCTCGGCGGGGAGGGAAGGCTCGGGCCGGGAGGGAAGGCCTCGGCGAGGAGGGAAGGCCTCGGCGGGGAGGGAAGGCCTCGGCGGGGAGGGAAGGCCTCGGCGGGGAGGGAAGGCCTCGGCGGGGAGGGAAGGCTCGGGCCGGGAGGGAAGGCCTCGGCGGGGAGGGAAGGCCCAGGCGGAGAGGGAAGGCCAGGCTGGGAGGGAAGGCCAGGCTGGGAGGGAAGGCCCGGGCAGGGAGGGAAGGCCCGGGCATGGAGGGAAGGCCCGGGGCAGGAGGAAGGCCCCGGGAGGGAGGGAAGGCCAGGCTGGGAGGGAAGGCCGGGGCAGGAGGAAGGCCCGGGGAGGGAGGGAAGGCCTCGGTGGGGAGGGAAGGCCGGGGCTGGGAGGGAAGGCCTCGGCATGGAGGGAAGGCCTCGGCATGGAGGGAAGGCCTCGGCATGGAGGGAAGGCCGGGGCAGGAGGAAGGCCCGGGCAGGGAGGGAAGGCCCGGGCAGGAGGAAGGTCCGGGGAGGGAGGGAAGGCCCGGGGAGGGAGGGAAGGCCCGGGGCAGGAGGAAGGCCTGGGCAGGGAGGGAAGGCCCGGGCAGGGAGGGAAGGCCCGGGCAGGGAGGGAAGGCCCGGGGAGGGAGGGAAGGCCGGGGCAGGAGGAAGGCCCGGGCAGGGAGGGAAGGCCTCGGTGGGGAGGGAAGGCCGGGGCTGGGAGGGAAGGCTTGGGCGGGGAGGGAAGGCCGGGGCTGGGAGGGAAGGCCTCAGCATGGAGGGAAGGCCGGGGCTGGGAGGGAAGGCCCGGGCAGGGAGGGAAGGCCGGGGCTGGGAGGGAAGGCCCGGGCAGGGAGGGAAGGCCGGGGCAGGGAGGGAAAGCCCGGGGCAGGAGGAAGGCCCGGGCAGGAGGGAAGGCCTCGGTGGGGAGGGAAGGCCGGGGCTGGGAGGGAAGGCCTCGGTGGGGAGGGAAGGCCGGGGCAGGAGGAAGGCCCGGGCAGGGAGGGAAGGCCTGGGCAGGAGGAAGGCCCGGGCAGGGAGGGAAGGCCTGGGCAGGGAGGGAAGGCCTCGGTGGGGAGGGAAGGCCGGGGCTGGGAGGGAAGGCCTCGGTGGGGAGGGAAGGCCGGGGCAGGAGGAAGGCCCGGGCATGGAGGGAAGGCCGGGGCAGGAGGAAGGCCCGGGCATGGAGGGAAGGCCGGGGCAGGAGGAAGGCCCGGGCAGGGAGGGAAGGCCGGGGCAGGAGGAAGGCCTTCCTGGCGTTGCTCCACCTAAGGCCCGCCCCCAGGTCTCCAGGTGGGGAGGGGCAGAGCCAGACCCCGGGGCTAAAAGGGCAGCAGGCTGGAGCCAGGGGGAGGAAAGCTTCGGGGAAAGAGGGCTGGAGCTGCAAGGGCTTGTGGGAGGGGCCAAAGCTACAAGGGTAGAGGTCAAAGGGTGGGGCCATGTTGCTGTGCTGTTGCTCAAGAACGGCGGGGCCAGAAGGGGGGAGTCAGCGTGAGAGGGGAGGAGAGCAAGAGCAGAAGTGAGAGGTTCAGGGGCGGAGATTGTGGGTCAACTCCCAGGCCAGAGGAGGGTACACACACCTAGAGCACCCTCTGTTGGGAATCAGTGGTCATTGCACCCTCTGGTACTAAGGGGAGGAGCATGGTGTGAACACGTAGAGCACCCTTTGTTGGGAATAGGTGGTCACTGCATCCCTGTCCTGAGGGGAGGAGGATGGTGTGTACACAGGTAGAGTACCATCTGGTGGGAATCAGTGGTCACTGTATCTCTGGTCCTGAGAAAAGGTGGATCGTATGGACACCTAGAGCACCATCTGGTGGCAATCTGTGGTGACTGCATCCTCTGGTCCTCAGGAACATGGTGCACGCACCTAGAGCACCCTCTGGTGGGAATCAGTGGTCACTGCATCCAGGATCCTGAGGGGAGGAGGAGAGTATGCACACCTAGAGCACCCTCTGGTAGAGATCAGTGGTCATTACATCCCTAGTCCTGAAGAGAGGAGGATGGTGAGCACAAGTAGAGTACCATCTGGTGGTAATCAGTGGTCACTGCACCTCTAGTCTTGAGAAGAGGAACATGCTGCGCACACCTAGAGTACCATCTGGTGGGAATCAGTGGTCACTGAATCTCTTGTCATGAGAAGAGCAACGTGGTCTGCAAACCAAAAGCACCATATGCTGGGAATCAGTGGTCACTGCACCTCTGGTCCTGAGAAGAGGAGCATGGTGAACACACCTAGAGCAACATCTGGTGGGAATCAGTGGTCACTGCACCCCAGGTCCTGAGGAGAGGAGGACAGTACGCATACCAAGAGCACCCTGTGGTGGGAATCAGTACTCACTGTATCTTTGGTCCTGAGAAAAGGTGGACAGTGTGGACACCTAGAGCATCATCTGGTGGGAATCTGTGGTCACTCCATCCTCTGGTCCTCAGGAAAATGGTGCACACACCTAGAGCACTCTTTGGTGGCACTGCATCTCTGGTCTTGAGAAGAGGAGCATGGTGTGCACATGTAGAGCACCATCTGGTGGGAATCAGTGGCCACTGCATCCAGGGTTCTGAGGAGATAAGGACAATATGCACACCTAGAGCACCCTCTGGTGGGAATCATTGGTTACTGCACCCTCTGGTCCTGAGGAGCATGGTGCACCCACCTAGAGCACCCTCTGGTGGGGAACAGTGGTCACTGCATCACTGGTCCTGAGGAGAGGAGGTGGGTGAACACACATAGATTGCCATCTGGTGTGAATCGTTGGGCCTTGCATCCCAGGTTCTGTGGTGACTGTACACACACCTAGAGCACCATCTACTGCCGATCTGTGGTCATGTCACCTCTGTACTGAGAAGAGGAGGATGGTGTGTATACCTAGAGCACCATTGGGTGGGAATCAGTGGTCACGCCATCGTGGTCCTGAGGAGACGTGGATGGTGTGCACAGGTAGAGTACCATCTGGTGGGAATCAGTGGTCACTGCATCCCGGTCCTGGGGAGAGGAGAATGGTGTGCACAGGTAGAGTAAATCTGGTGGGAATCAGTGGTCACTACATTTCTGGTCCTGAGACACATGGTGCACAAACCTAGAGCACCATCTGGTGGGAATCAGTGGTCACTGCATCTCTGGTCCGGAGAAGAGGAGCATGGTGAGCACACATAGAGCACCATCTGGTGGGAATCTGTTTTTCTTTGGGGGGGGGGGGTCGGTCGTGGGCTTTGAACTTGGCCTGGGTGTTGTCCCTCAGCTCTTCAGCTCAAGGCTAGTGCTCTACCACTTGACCTACAGCTCCACTTCTGGTTTTCTGGTGGTTTATTGGAGATAAGAGTTTCACAGAGTTTCCTGCCAGAGCTGGCTTTGAACCTCAATCCTCAGATCTCAGCCTTCTGAGTAGCTAGGATTACAGGTGTGAGCCAACGGTGCATGGCTTTTTTTTTTGTTTTTTTTATTTTTTTTTCTGGTGGGAATCAGTGGTCACTGTGTCTCTGGTCCTGAGAAAAGGTGGACAGTATGGACACCTAGAGCACCATCTGGTGGGAATCTGTGGTCACTGCACCCTCTGGTCCTCAGGAACATGGTGCACACACCTAGAGCACCCTCTGGTGGGAATCAGTGGTCACTGCATTTCTGGTCTTGAGAAGAGGAGCATGGTGCACATATGTAGAACACCATCTGGTGGGAATCAGTGGTCAATGCATCTCTGGTCTTGACTAGAGGAGCATGATGCACACATGTAGAGCACCATCTGGTGGGAATCAGTGGTCACTGCATCCAGGGTCCTGAGGAGGACAGTATGCACACCTAGAGCACCCTCTGGTGGGAATCATTGGTTTCTGCACCCTCTGGTCCTGAGGAGCATAGTGCGCTCACCTAGAGCACTGTCTGGTGGGGATCAGTGGTCCCTGCACCCTCTGGTCCTGAGGAACATGGTGTACCTCCCTAGAGCACCCTTTGGTGGGAATCAGTGGTCACTGAATCCCGGTCCTGAGGAGAGGGGGATGGTTCACACACCTAGAGCACCGTCTGGTGGGAATCAGTGGTCAATGTAACTTTTGCTGAGAAAAGGTAGAAAGTATGGACACTTAGAGCACCATCTGGTCACTGCACCTTTGGTCCTGAGAAGAGAAGCATGGTGAGCATGCTTAGAGCACCCTCTGGTGGGAAACACTGGTCACTGCATCTCTGGTCCAGAGAAGAGGAACATGGTGTGCACACGTAGAGCACCATCTGGTGGGAATCAGTGGTAACAGCATCCCAGTCCTGAGGAGAAGAGGATGGTGTGCACAGGTAGAGTATCATTGGTGGTAATCAGTGGTCACTGCACCCTCGGTTCTGAGGAACACCCTCTGCTGAGAATCAGTAGTCACTGCTCCTGGTCCTGAGGAACATGGTGCACACACGTAGAGCACCCAAAGGTGGGAATCAGTGTTCACTGCTCCCAGTCCTGAGGAGAGAAGAATGGTGCACACACCTAGAGCACCATCTGGTGGGAAACAGTGGTAACTGCATCTCTGGTCCGGAGAAGAGGAACATGTTGCACACACCTAGAGCTGCATCTGGTAGGAATATGTGGTCACTGCATCCTCTGGTCCTTAGAAAAGGTGGACAGTGTGGACACCTAGAGCACCATCTGGTGGGAATCTGGTTACTGCACCACAGATTCTGAGAAGAGAAACATGGTGCGCACACCTAGAGCACCATCTGGTGGAAATCAGTGGTCACTGCACCCCGGGTACTGAGGAGAGGAGGATGGTGTGCTTACATACAGCACTATCTGATGGGAATCAGTGGTCACTTCATATTGGTCCTGAAAAGAGGAGCATGGTGCACACACCTAGAGCACCATCTGATAGGAATCAGTGGTCACTGCACCTCAGGTCCTGAGGAGAGGAGGACAGTACACACACCTAGAGTGACATCTGGTGGGAATCAGGAGTCACTGCACCCCGGGTCCTGAGGAGCATTATACACACACCTAGAATGCCATCTGGTGGAAATCAGTGGTCACTGCACCCTGGGTCCTGAGGAGAAGAGGATGGTGTGCACATGTACAGCACCATCTGGTGAGAATCAGTGGAAACTGCATTCTCTGGTCTTGAGCATAGTGCACACACCTAGAGCACTATCCGGTGGGAATCAGTGGTCATTGCACCCTCTGGTCCTGAGGAGCATGATACAGACACCTAGAGCACCATCTGATGGGAATCAGTGGTCATTGCACCCTGGGTCCTGAGGAGAGGAGGATGGTGTGCACAGCACGTACAGCACCATCTGGTGGGAATCAGTGGTCACTGCCTATCGTACTGAAAAGTGGAGCATGGTACACACACCTAGAGCACCATCTGATGGGACTCAGTGGTCAGTGCACCCCAGGTTCTGAGCGAGGAGGACAGTACCTAGAGTGCCATCTGGTGGGAATTAGGGGTCACTGCACCCTGGGTCCTGAGAAGAGGAACATGGTGCACATATCTAGAGCACCATCTGGTGGGAATCAGTGGTCACTGCACCCTCTGGTCCTGAGAAGATGAGCATAGTGCACATATCTAGAGCACCATCTGGTGGGAATCAGTGGTCACTGCAACCCGGGTCCTGAGCAGAAGAGGATGGTGTGCATACATACAGCACCATCTGGTGGGAATCAGTGGTCACTTCACTCTCTGGTCCTGAGGAGCATGGTGCACACACCTAGGGCACCATCTGATGGGAATCAGTGGTCACTGCACCCCAGGTCCTGAGGAGAAGAGGGCAGTACACACACCTAGCGTGCCATCTGGTGGGAATTAGGGGTTACTGCACTCTCTGGTCCTGAGGACCATGGTGCAAGATCCAGTGGGAATCAGTGGTCACTGTACTCTCTGGTACTGAGGAGTATGGTACACACAACTAGAGCACCATCTGATGGGAATCAGTGGTCACTGCACCCCAGGTCCTGAGGAGAGGAGGACAGAACACACACCTAGAATGACATCTGGTGGGAATCTGGGGTCACTGCACGACAGGTCCTGAAGAGAGGAGGATGGTGTGCACACGTACAGCATCATCTGGTGGGAATCAGTGGTCACTGCATATCTGGTCCTGAGGAGAAGAGGACAGTACACACACCTAGAGCACCATCTGGTGGGAATCAGTGGTCACTGCACCCTCTGGTCCTGAGGAGCATGATACACATGGCTAGTGTGCCATCTGGTGGGACTCAGTGGTCACTGCACCCCAGGTCCTGAGGAGAGGAGGACAGTACACACACCTAGAGTGCCATCTGGTGGGGATCAGGGGACACTGCACCCTCTGGTCCTGAGGAGCATAGTACACACACCTAGAGTGCCAGCTGATGGGAATCAGGGGTCACTGCACCCTAGGTCCTGAGGAGAGCAGCACGGTATGCACGCCTCTGGTAGGAAGCAGTGCTCACTTCACCCTGGGTCCTGAGGAGAGGAGCATTGTGTTCATACGCCTCCTCTGGTGGGAAACAGCGCTCACTGCCCCCTGGGTCCTGAGGATAATGGCACACATGCCTAGAGCACCCTCTTGTGGGAATCCGTGGTCACTGCACCCTGGGTCCTGAGCATGACGGTGCACAAGCCTAGAGCTCCCTCTGGCGGGAATCAGTGCTCACTGCACCCTCTGGTTTTGTGGGAGGAGCAGAGCACAGGAGGGGTGGGGCAAGAACTCGGAAGTGAGTGGCCCAGGGGGGGAGCTTGTGGAAGAGCAGAACAAGGAGGGGCAGGGCAGGAGCACGGAAATGAGCAGTCCGGGACGGGACTTGAGGGGAGCACACCACCAGGGGGGGGGAAGAGAAAAGACGTGAGTGGAGGGGGGGGGGGCAAGGGTTAGGAAGTGAGCAGAGCAGGGGCGGGACTTGTGGAAGACCAGAGAACAGGAGGGGCGGGACAAGAGCAAGGAAGTGATCGGCCCAGGGGCGGGGTTTGCGTGTCAGAGCACGAGAGGGGTGGGGCAAGGTGAGGAAGTGAGTGGTGTAGGGGCGGGGTTTGCGTGGCAGAGCACGAGAGGGGTGGGGCAAGGTGAGGAAGTGAGTGGTGTAGGGGCGGGGCTTGTGTGGCAGAGCACGAGAGGGGTGGGGCAAGGTGAGGAAGTGAGTGGTGTAGGGGCGGGGCTTGTGTTGCAGAGCATGAGCGGGGTGGGGCAAGGTGAGGAAGTGAGTGGTGTAGGGGCGGGGCTTGCGTGGCAGAGCACAAGAGGGGTGGGGCAAGGTGAGGAAGTGAGTGGTGTAGGGGCGGGGCTTGCGTGGCAGAGCACAAGAGGGGTGGGGTTAGGGCGAGGAAGCCAGCGGCGCCGGGGCGGGGTTTGTGGAGCAGAGCACGAGAGGGGTGGGGCAAGGTGAGGAAGTGAGTGGCGCCGGGGCGGGGCTTGTGTGGCAGAGCACGAGCGGGGTGGGGTTAGGGCGAGGAAGTGAGCTTTGCAGGGGCGGGGCTTGTGGAGCAGAGCACGAGATGCAAAGGGTGAGGAAGGCGAGCGGGGCTTAGGTATGGGGTCTGGCTATGCAGAGGGTCCTGCGGAGGGTCTCCTCAGGCCGGCGGGCGGGGCGGAGGGGCCGGCGGAGGGTCTCCTCAGGCCGGCGGGCGGGGCGGAGGGGCCGGCGGAGGGTCTCCTCAGACCCGCGGGGCGGAGGGGCCGGCGCAGGGTCTGGGCGGAGGGGCCGGCGGAGGGTCTCCTCAGACCCGCGGGGCGGAGGGGCCGGCGCAGGGTCTGGGCGGAGGGGCCGGCGGAGGGTCTCCTCAGACCCGCGGGGCGGAGGGGCCGGCGCAGGGTCTCCTCAGGCCGGCGGGCGGGGCGGAGGGGCCGGCGCAGGGTCTCCTCAGGCCGGCGGGTCTGGGCGGAGGGGCCGGCGCAGGGTCTCCTCAGGCCGGCGGGTCTGGGCGGAGGGGCCGGCGCAGGGTCTCCTCAGGCCGGCGGGTCTGGGCGGAGGGGCCGGCGCAGGGTCTCCTCAGGCCGGCGGGTCTGGGCGGAGGGGCCGGCGCAGGGTCTCCTCAGGCCGGCGGAGGGTCTCCTCAGGCCGGCGGGGCGGAGGGTCTCCTCAGGCCGGCGGGTCTGGGCGGAGGGGCCGGCGGAGGGTCTCCTCAGGCCGGCGGGGCTCCGCTGAGGGGCCGGCCGAGAGGCAGAGAGCCTGGGGAGCCGAGGGGCCTGCAGATAGCTGACACCTGTGGGAAGGAGAAAACAAAAGCCTACTCCTTGTAGGTTGCAGCTGCTCCTACTTCTGACAGAGCTCAGGATGCAGCAGTTGCAGGCCCATTAGTAAAACTCCTTTGTTATCTTTCTCTGTGTCTGGAGAAAGCTCTCACTGGCAGGGTTATTAGGAGTAAACCATCACTGCCTCAGGCCTGGCCTGAGATCTGTCTAGTTAGGAGCTGGGTCCGGTAGCAGAAGGTAGGAGCAGACAGTGTGGTTGAGACTGCTTTTTCTTTTTCTTCTCAGCCATACTCCAGATCCTGCTCAGCAGTGGAGGGCCTGCAGGACGCTGATTCTTTGTTCTTCCGAGACTGCCCTTGACCTCAGGTGCTGCAGTGAGAGAATGGGACGAGTTCAGAAGCTTGGAATGGTGAATGCTGTCTGTGTGTTCGGCCTAATGTAGCATGGGCTGGGTGTATTAGGGTACATTTAATGTCTAGGGTACATGTTAGAATATCTTTTAATTTTTATCTTTGGTTAGGGTATACATTAGAGCATTTGGGGTACATGCTAGGGTATATGTAGGAGTAACTGTATGGTTCAAAGTTCACATAAGAGTAACTGCTATGATAAAAGCTGAAATTTATAGTACGTGGTAGGGTTTGTGTTACAGTGAGGGTATATGTTAGGGTTTAGGTATGTGTTATGGTATGTATTAAGGGTACATATTAGGGTATACATTATGAAAGACGTTGATGTTCCGGTGTATGTAAGGGTGCCTCAGCACTCTGGCCCACTGTGGGGACATTCAGCACTCAGGCCCTCCGTGGGGACACTCACTACCCCCCCACATGACCAGCGGCTGTTTCCACTCTTGTCACCTGGGAGGAATCCTGGGCAGCCTGAGGCACAGGGTTGGGTCCCCAGCACATGCCACATGCCAGCCACCTGCCATACCCACCCTCAGCCTTTGCTGCCCTTTGTGCCGACACTGACTCCAGCCTCAGGCCACTGAAGAAGACCTAGGAGCATTAATGAAACCCCAGAAAGACCCTGACCTCGAGGAGACCCTGACCCCAGGTCTAGGAGACGGTCCCCCAGGAGACCATGACCCCCAGAACACTCTGTCCCCTAGGTCTAGGAGGCATCTTTGCCACTGCCTTTGATCTCAGCCCGTGCCTGGACCCTTGTCCTCAAGGTCTGACCACGCCACGGCCACTCGTCCCTGTCCCCAAACGCCCCTGGGCTCAGAGGAGGGGACCCTGCCCCCTTCTACCGTCCCCTGTCCACCTGACCCCCATCTCCTGACCCCTCCTTCTGACCCCCTCCACCTGAGCCCTCCACCTGACCTCCTCCACCTGAGCCCTCCACCTGACCCTCTCCACCTGAGCCCTCCTCCTGACCCCTCCTTCTGACCCCCTCCACCTGAGCCCTCCTCCTGACCCCTCCTTCTGACCCCCTCCACCTGAGCCCTCCTCCTGACCTCCTCCACCTGAGCCCTCCACCTGAGCCCTCCTCCTGACCTCCTCCTCCTGACCCTCTCTACCTGAGCCCTCCTCCTGATCCCCTCCACCTGAGCCCTCCACCTGAGCCCTCCTCCTGACCCCTCCTCCTGAGCCCTCCTCCTGACCCCTCTTCCTGACCCTCTCCACCTGAGCCCTCCTCCACCTGACCCCTCCTCCTGACCTCCTCCACCTGAGCCCTCCTCCTGATCCCCTTCACCTGAGCCCTCCTCCACCTGAGCCCTCCACCTGACCCCTCTTCCTGACCCTCTCCACCTGAGCCCTCCTCCACCTGACCCCTCCTCCTGACCTCCTCCACCTGAGCCCTCCTCCACCTGAGCCCTCCTCCTGACCTCCTCCACCTGAGCCCTCCTCCTGATCCCCTCCACCTGAGCCCTCCTCCTGACCTCCTCCACCTGAGCCCTCCTCCTGATCTCCTCCACCTGAGCCCTCCTCCTGACCCTCTCCACCTGAGCCCTCCTCCACCTGAGCCCTCCTCCACCTGAGCCCTCCTCCTGACCTCCTCCACCTGAGCCCTCCTCCTGATCCCCTCCACCTGAGCCCTCCTCCTGACCTCCTCCACCTGAGCCCTCCTCCTGATCCCCTCCACCTGAGCCCTCCTCCTGACCTCCTCCACCTGAGCCTTCCACCTGATCCCCTCCTCCTGACCCTCTCCACCTGAGCCCTCCTCCACCTGGCCCCTCCTCCTGACCCCAGTACCCCTCCCCTCACCCCTGCACAGACCCGGACTCCTCCCCTCGCACAGGTGTGCTGAGTTCCGGTAAGGGGTCAGATCGCTGGTTCAGGACTTTTTTGTGCTTTTTTTCCCCTCTTTCTTCCTGTAGGGTCTCAAACGCAGGCGGTGCCGCCCAGTGCAGCGTTCCACCCATTGGCCCTGGCGCCTCCGCCTTCCTGCCACTGCCGCTGCACTGCCCGGGCCACTGCGCCCAGGAAATCCTAGCCCCGCCCCTCCCCGCAGGCCCTTCCCCCGCAGCCCCACCCCTCTCAGGGCCTCCTCTCCCTGGCCCCGCCCCGCAGCCCACCCCGCTGGTCCCGTCCACGGGCGCTTGCCTTAACCCCTTCTCCTCCCCCTCTGCCACTCCTCTTCCGAGATTGGCCCTGGGCCCCGCGGCTATGGACTCCCATGACCATCACCAACGCATCCTGCAGCGCTGGCCCGCCACAGTTGGTCGGGGCGGGGCCTCTGCGGGAACCAGGGCATGGACTGCAGAGTGGGGCGGGGTCTTCCAGCTGTGCAGGGCCAGGGCGGGGCTTGCGGGGCTCTGCCGGACCAGGGCGGGACCTGTGGGGGGTGGGGCGGAGCCAGCGGCGCTTAGCAGGAGCAGGGCGGGACCGGGATCAGGGCGGGGCCTGTGGGGAGTGGGGCGGAGCTAGCAGTGCTCTGTAGGAGGGGGGGGGGCTTGTGGGGCTCTGCCGGACCAGGGCGGAGCCTGTGGGAGCAGGGCGGGGCCTGCGGCGCTTTGCAGGAGCAGGGCAGGGCCGGGGAGATACTGCAGGGCTACTGCAGGGTTCCCAACATGCAGACACCGGCCGGACCCCATGCTGGTGACCCCGACCCTCCCCCCCGGAGCCCCAGGCTGTGCTGACACAGAGGCTGGTCTCTGCCAGCCACAGAAGGGACAGGCGCCCAGGCCTCTGTGCTGAAGCCTGTGGGCGATTCCCTGCTTCCAGGCCCATAGAGCCGTGCAGCACTCCCCGAGGCCGCCACTGAGCTTCGTGGCCAGTGCCCACTGCCAGCCCAGCCTGGAAGGGAGCCGCCCGAGGTGAGCCCAGCCCTGGGCGGGCTTGTGCGGGAGGGGCGGGGCTAGAGAGAGGAAGTGAGTGGTCCATGGGCGGGGCTTCGGGGACAGCGCATGGGAAGGGCGGAACTAGATTGGGAGTGAGCAGGTATGGGCGGGCTTGTGGGGCAGAGCATGTGAGGGGCAGGGCAGGAGAGAGGAAGTGAGCGGGGCGGGGGCGGGCCGGAGGGCTGGACTGGTTTGGGCCGGTTCTGTGTGAGACGGCAGTCCCGCGGGCGGCTCGGGAAGCTCTTTCCTCTGAGAGCGCGCGGTGGCATTCGGGCCTGCCGAGCTGAGCGGGCGCACTGTGGTCTTGTGGCGGGCTGGGCTTCCAACCCGGTCCTGTCAGGCGCCGGCGGCTTTTCTCCTGAGGAAGCGCCTGGAGGAACTCGGGTTCTGCACGGTCAGCTTGTCTGTCGAGAAGGCCGGACGCGTGGCCTAAGCGGACCGTGAGGCGACTGCGAGGGCGAGCGGAGCTGAGCGGAGGACGGGCGGAGCTGAGCTGAGGACGAGCAGCCTCTGGCCAGGTGCGGACGGGGCGCGGACGGGGCCTGGGGTGGTGCTGGTGGGGGACAGGGTGGAGCAGTGCGGCCTGCCTCTGCCGGTGTGTCATTTGTGTCCTTCCTGAGGTGACTTCGGTGTGGCTAGGCCCTGAGCCGGCCTCCGGAGCTGTCTAGGCCCAGGCCTGGGTGGGGGTGTCTGTGTAAGTGTGTGAAGTGCGGCCTTTCTCTCCATGTGTGTCATTTGTGTCCTTCTTGAGGTGACTTCGGTGCGGCTAGGCCCTGAGCCAGGCCTCCGGAGCTGTCTAGGCCCAGGCCTGGGTGCGGGTGTCTGTGGAAATACGTGGAGCAGTGCGGTCTGCCTCTGCCGGTGTGTCATTTGAGCACATTCTGAGGTGACTTTGATGAAGCCAGGCCCCATGCCAGGGAGGCCCCACACCAGGCCCCACTCCAGGCACACCCCAGACCAAGCAGGTTCCACACCATGCCCCATACCGGGCAGGCCACACACCAGGCAGGCCTCATACTAGGCAGGCCCCACACCAGGCCTCATACCAGGCAGGCCCCACACCAGGCCCCACAGCATGCCCCATGCCAGGCCCTACACCAGGCCAAACACCAAGCAGGCCCCATACCAGGCCCCACACCAGGCAGGCCCCACACCAGGCCGCACACCTGGCAGGACTCACACCAGGCAGGCCCCACACCCGGCCCCACAACGGGCAGACCTCACACCAGGCAGGCCCCACACCAGGCAGGCCCCACGCCAGGCCCCACACCAGGCAGGCCCCATGCCAGGCCCCACACCAGGCCCACCAGGCAGGTCCCACACCATGCCCCACAGCAGGCAGGCCCCACAGCAGGCAGGCCCCATGCCAGGCCCCACACCAGGCCCACCAGGCAGGTCCCACACCATGCCCCACAGCAGGCAGGCCCCACACCAGGCAGGACCCACACCAGGGAGGTCCCACAGCAGGCATGCTCACACCAGGCCCCATACCAGGCTCTACACCGGGCAGGCCCCATACCAGGCCCCATACCAGGCTCTACATCAGGCAGGCCCCACACCAGGCAGGCCCCACGCTATGCCCTACACCAGGCAGGTCCCACGCCAGGCCCCACACCAGGCAGGCCCCACACCAGGGAGGTCCCACACCAGGCGTGCTCACACCAGGCCCCATACCAGGCTCTACACTAGGCAGGTCCCACACCAGGCAGGCCCCACACCAGGCAGGCCCCACACCAGGCCCTACACCATGCGGGCCCCACACCAGGCCCTACACCATGCGGGCCCCACACCAGGTCCCATACCAGGCCCCACGCCAGGTCTCACGCTAGGCCCCACTTCAGGCCGCACACCAGCACCCACACCAGGCAGGCCCCACACCAGGCCCTACACCATGCGGGCCCCACACTAGGCAGGTCCCACACCAGGCAGGCCCCACACCAGGCCCTACACCATGCGGGCCCCACACCAGGTCCCATACCAGGCCCCACGCCAGGTCTCACGCTAGGCCCCACTTCAGGCCCCACACCAGCCCCCACACCAGGCAGGCCCCACCCCAGGCCTCTGTAGCTGGCTGCACATCCGCCCTGACCGCTCAGGGTCTGGGCTGCTGTAAGTACACATATCCGAGTCCAGGGCTTCCCTGGGTCCAGGCCTCCCTCAGTCCCATTCCTTCTTGAATCTGGGCCTTCCCCGAGTCCATCCCTTCCCAGGGTCCTGTTCTTCCCCCAGGCCTTCCCTGGGTCCAGGCCTTCCTTGGGTCTCATCCTTCCCTAGGTCTCGTCCTTCCCTGGGTCTGGGCCTTCCCTGAGCTCCTGGTTTGGGCTTTCTCCACATCCGGGCCTTTCCCTTGTTGGCAACAGCTGCAGTTTCGGCCAGCTATGACTAGGCCTACTCTAAAGGATGTCCAATTCCTATTCTGGTTCATCTAGAAGTGGAGCTGTGGTTCAAGTGATACAGCACTGGCACTGAACAAAAACAACTCAGGGAGAGCACCCAGGCCCTGAGTTCAAGCCCCAGCACCAGCACAGAGATTTTTTTTTATTTTCATAACATAGATATTTAATACATTTTTTTGGCCTGTCCTGGGGCTTGAACTCAGGGCCTGGGCAATGTCCCTGAGTTCTTTCACTCAGGGCTAGCACTCTACCACTTGAGCCACAGCACCACTTCCAGATTTTTCTGTGTATGTGGTATTTAGGATTTGAACCCAGGGCTTCATGCATGCTAGGCAAGCACTTTGCCACTAAGCCATGTTCCTAGCCCTCTTTTACACATTATTAGGTACACAAAGGTGTTTC
Source organism: Dipodomys spectabilis (assembly GCF_019054845.1). Classification (NCBI taxonomy): domain Eukaryota; kingdom Metazoa; phylum Chordata; class Mammalia; order Rodentia; family Heteromyidae; genus Dipodomys; species Dipodomys spectabilis. Next base: position 97,799 of record NW_024870995.1, on the reverse strand, counting down.
AATTTCCTGTAGCTGAATTCCAGTGTTCCAGGGCCTCCCACAAGCTAGGCAAGTGCCTCAGCTCTTGGCCCTGGTTCTTTCTCTCTAGTCTTTGTTTTCCATGATTTTCAGACTTTGATGCATGTTGTCTTCCTCTGACTATAGGCATTTTGAGAAGAAAACACACAAGAGTGTCAGGATAAAATGGGGAGAACCTGGAAGCTTGGAATCACGAATATAGGTTCATGGTGTATAGACCAACGTGGGATGGTCTGGACGGATCGGATCCCATCAGAACTTGCTCTTGCCGCTGGCGTTTCTCAGAGTCTGCATCAAATTTTCATCTATACTTTCATGTCTACACTTGGGCCTGGAGAACGAGGTGAAGCCTCTCCCATCCTGCTTGGTAAGTTGATACCTGTCAGAACAAATTGACCACATTAGGCTCATCCCAGGCCTGTATCCATGGCACCAAGTCTTCACTGAGCTTTCAGCTATGTCCTGCATAAGGTATGGTGGTTAGGGGGTGAGAGGATGTGTGACACATGTTTGTTTTCATTACATACACCTTACAGACATTTTGTCAGGCATTCCAAGGTATTTCAGTTTGCTTTGTTGAATTCTGGTGATACTGTGTTCAGGGCTCTTCACAGGCTAGGGCAACACCTCAACACTAAGCTCTCCATTTCATGCCTTAGAAGCCAATCAGTTTCTGTAGACTGGAGTCATGTCCACATTCTGATAAGGATTTTTTGAGGGTAGCAGAAGGCATAACCTAGCCTTTTTCTTTTCCTTGTCAGACATACCAGGTCCCACTTGTCTGTGACAGGGCTCCTGGATGCCTAGCCTTTGTTGCTGGTTGCCTGCCTCTGCCTGTAGGCACTTTGAGGAGAAAATGTACTGAGTGTCAGGAGAAACTGGGGAGAGTTCGCACACTTGGAATTATGCATGTAGAATCTTGCTCTACAACTCAATGTATGCTTTGGCAGACTGAGACCCAACTTAGGTCTGCATCCCCATCTCTACCATGCTTTCATCTGTGCTTATGTTACCTGGAGAAGGGGTGAAGGCATTTGTGAGGAAGGGAGGCCTACTCCTTCCTGCTTGGTAAGTTGTTACTTGTCAGAACAACTTTGATGACTCTAGGCCCCAACCCTGCCCACTGTCCTGAGCTGTGAGCTAACTCAAATCCATTCACAAAGTGTGTACCTAACACATTCAGGAGCTTTGACCAACTTCCCAAAGCTATGAGAGGCATAAGGTTATGAAAGAATTGTTGAGGAATTGGTTATAGGTATAGGGTTGTTGCTAAGTGCAGGGTTAAGTTTGGGTGTTTTAGGCTACTCAGGGTGGAAGTTAGAATTAAATTTTTTGTTATGGATCACAAATAGGTTAGATCAGGTGCTGGGTTTTCCATTAGCCAAACAGAGCAGGTTTGTATGAAGAGCTAAGTTAGTGTTAGGGTCAATGTTACCATATGATAATGGATTAGTTAGAGAATGGGTTAGGGATCTGGTTAAGTTAGGAGTTATGGAAGGGATTAGCATTTGGATTATGGAATGGGTCAGGCTAAGGTTAGGTTTATAGAGTACATGTTTGGGTACTTATACATTTGGGGTATATGTAAGGTTACCTGTGTTGTGCACACTTTAGGGTACATGTAATACTTGAAGTACATGTTAGAGTACTTGTAGGATACATGTAAGTGTTTAGAGCTTGTATTAGAGTACATGTTTGGATGTGTGTTAGGGTTACAGTTTTTTAGAGTATGTGTCAGGGTGCTTGTTAGAGTACATGTTAGGGTATATGTTAAGGTCGGGGTTAGAGTATGCTAGGGTACATTCAGGGTACATAGAGTATGTGTTAGGCTATTTTTAACCATATGTTAGTGTCTAGAGTATGTGTAATGTATTAGAGTGCTATTGTGAAATCTGTTAGGGTTAAAATACATGTTAAAGTTAGGTTCAGAGTTAGTTTGGGAACATGCAAGGAAGAACTTTGTGGGATGGGTTAGGATGATGGATATGTTATGGAGCGGTCTTCAGAGTGGGTATGGAACAAGTGAGGATTAGGTAATTTGTTAGTAAAGGGTTAATGTAGGTTTGGGGAGTTGTAGAAAGTGTTAGTCAAACAGTTATGGATTTGGGTTAGCAGCTGGTTTAGGGTGAGGCCATAAGATTGCTGAATGGCTTAGGGTATGTCTTAGGGTATAAGTATGAGTGTGGGCTAAGGCACATGTTAAGATGTGAGTATGGGTTCAGAGTTAGGGTGTATGGTGGGGGTACATGTTAGGGAACATGTTAAGATAGTGTTTGGGTTTAAGGTACATTAGGGTACATGTTAGGGCATGCATTTGGGGTAGGTTTGGGGTACATGTTAGGGTGAACATAAACCTTTATGGTTTAATACATGTTAGATTACTTGATTCTGTACATACTAGTGGTTAGGGTATACATTAGGGCACATGGTACAGTTATGGTAAGTGGGATTGTTAGGGTTAAGCTATGTGTTAGGATTAGATATGTGTAAGGGTACATGTTAGGGTACATGTAAGTATATGTTAGGGTGCATGTAAGGATCACTTGGAGTACGTGTTAGGGTACTTGTTAGGTACATGTTAGGTATGTATAAGGGTACATGTTAGGATGCATGTTGGGTACATGTTAGGGTGCATGTAAGTATCACTTGGAGTACGTGTTAGGGTACTTGTTAGGATACATGTTAATGTTTACCATACATTTTAGGGTTGAGGCACAGTTTAAGGTACATAAGGTGTTAGGATACATGTTTGTGTGTGGATTTAGGTTAGGGTTTATGTTAGGGTGTGAGTATGGGCCAGAGTTAGGGTGTATGATGGGGTATATGTTAGGGAACATTTTAGGGTACATGTTAGGGTTAAGGTACATGTTAGGACTAGAGCCAGCACTAGGTCGTGTGTCAGGTTATACATTTGTGCTACATGAAGGTTACAGTGGTTAGGGTATTTATTAGGATATGTGTTAGAGTATGTGTTTGGGTTAGGACATGGGTTAGAACATATGTTAGGGTATTGGTTAAGGTTATGGTTTTGGTTATTTTTTGGGCACGTGTTAGGGTATGTGTTGGGTTACATTTTGAGTACATGTTAGGGTGCTCGTAAGGGAACTTAGGCTTAAGAGCACAGGTTAGGGAACTATGCAGGCTATGATGTTTCAGGATACATGTCAATATTGTGTTAGGTTTACGATGTGTGTTAGGGTATTGCTTAGGGTTAGTGTTAGGGTACATTTGGGGTACATGTTAAGGTGCTTGTAAGAGTACCTGATGTGTTAGGGTACTTGTTACTGTGTGTGTTAGTGGTTGGGGCACATGTTAATATACATGTTAGGATTAGAGTATGTGTAAGGGTATTAAGGTTTGGGTTAGTTTTTGTGTGAAGGTGTGAGGGTGTATGTAAGGGTAACTGGGTTAGAGTACATGTTAGGGTCCTTGTTACCATATTTATTAGTAGAGTATGGATTATATTTTGTTAGGGTACATTCAGGGTACACTTGTGGTTTATAGAGTACATGTTTCAGTACTTGTTACCATATGGGTTAGGGTGCAGAGCATGTTTAGTGCATTACAGTGCTATTGGGAAATCTGTTAGGTTTAATACACATGGTAATGACACACATTAGGCTATGTGTTTGGGTCCATGTTAGGGTATGTTTTAGAATTAGGGTACTTGATAGGGGATTTGTTAGGGTTACGGTACATGTTAGGGCACTTGTTAGAGTGTGTCTTACGGCAGATACTATGGTATGTGTTAGGGGACCTTATAGGGTTAGGGCACATGTTAGGCTGTGTTATGGACCATTGGGGATACATGTTAGGGTGCATAAAAAGATACTTGTGTGGTTTACAGTACTTATTAGGGTATGTTAGGGTACATGTTAGGGTACATGTATGGATACTTGTATATTTTACAGTACATGTCAAGGTACTTGATAGAATACATATTAGGGTCAGGGTTAGAGTATATTAGGTGATTTCAGGGTACATGTAAGCTTACCTGTATGCTTTATAGAGTACATGTTAGGGTACTTGTTACCATTTATGTTAGTGTCTAGAGTATGTTTAATGTGTTAGAGTACTATTGTGAAATCTGTTAGGATTAAAATACTTGGTAAAGTTAGGGCACACATTAGGGTGTATATTAGGTTACTTTGGGGTACACGTTTGAGTGAGTTTAAGAGTACTTGCATGGTTTTGAATAAGTGTTAGGTTGCTTGTTAGGATATGAGTTATCATTTGGAGTATATGTTAGGAAACGGTATGTGTTGTGCAGGTGTTATAGTACACTTATGACTTGAAGTACACATGAGATTACGTTGTAAGATATGTGCACATGTTTAGAGTAGTGTTTGAGTACATGTTTGAGTATGTGTTGGGGTTACAGTTACAGTTTAGGTTAGACAACATGTTAGGATGTGTGTTGGCATAAGTTGAGGGTACTTCTTAGGGTATATGTAAGGTTTACAGTACGTGACAGTGGTTAAGGTACATGTTATGTTTAGGTTACATGTCAGAGTATCTTTTAATTTCTATCTTAGGGTATACATTAGAGTGTTTGGGGTACATGCTAGGGTACATGTAAGAGTACCTGTTTTGTTCAAAGTTCATGTAAGAGTAATTGTTACTATACATGTTAGTATCTTGAGTATATGTTATAATATATGTTAGGGTAAGGGTAAAATTTTAGTAGGTAGCAGGTTTGTGTTAGAGGTTGGGTATGTGTTAGGGTTTAGGTATGTCATGGTTTAGGTTTTAGGTATGTTTGGTAGGATTATGGTATATATTAAGACCAGACCACATGTTAGGGTATTGTTAAGACACATTGTTGTTCTGGTGTATGTAAGGGTGTGTGTATGGTTTAGACTGCGTTAGGGTAATTTGTTGCTGTACGTTAGTAATTGGGGTACATGTTAGGGTTAGAGTATGTGTTAGGATACATGTTAGAGTTAAGTTATGTGTTAGGGAACATGTTAGAGTATATTGGAGGGTACATCTTAGGGTACATGTGTGGTTTACTGCACGTGTTCAGGTATATGTTAGGGTTTGGGTACATGTTAGGGTTCAGGTATGTGTAAGGGTTAGCACACATGTTATGGTATTTCTTAGGGCTATGATTGGAGTTAGGGCATGTTTGAGGCACATGTTAGTGTTCAGATTCCAGACCTGTATGTTTTAGAGTGTATGTTAGGCCACTCCCATGGCCTCAGCCGTTGTGGGGTTGGTTTGCTCAGAGTCCTTGCCCTACCCTGCTCAGTGGTGTGGGCCATGCTATGCCCAACTTTGGGGGAGACTGGAGACTGGAATGAGCAGTCAGCTGTGCTTTCACTCTGTTCACACACCTGCCATGCATACACATATGAGGGTATGGGTGGGGATTGAGTGCTATGTATCTCTGTGTGAGAATTGAACCCAGCTTAAGCAGGTTTGATGAAAGAAGGCCATCTACCTCCAAGGATGCAGGTAAGTCTGTTAAGTATCAGGGTGTGGGTGGGGTTGGGATTAGGTTAAGAAACTTGGGTTGCCAGGAGTCTGGGGTGGTGACAATAGGGGCTAGTGTTACTAGGGCTACTGTTGTTACAACTGGTCTGGTTTGGGTTTGGGTTCAAGTATAGGGTTGTTTGTTTATATTAATGGTAGGTTCAAGTTTTGCTTAGGGTACCTGTACCCTTAACATATACACTAAGCCACTCACCAATCTTAGGCCTAACCCGAAGCCATTTGCCAAGTCAAATGCATACAATAATGGTGTACCTAATACATTCAGCAGCCCTAACCCATCCCCCAGAGCTAGAGGAGGAATAGGGTTAAGCACTTGGGTTGTTGAGAAATAGGGTAAAGGAATAGGATTGTCAGTGGTCAGGGGTGATGTTGATGTTTAGGGTTGTTAGGGCTACTGTTTTTAAGGTTGGTATGATTGAGGTTAGATTTCAATTGTAGGGTTTTTGATGTTATGGGTGTATTTAGGGTTCATGTTAGTGTACTGACTATGTTAGAGTACTTGTTATCATACATGTTAGTGGTTAGAGTACATGTTAGGGTTAGGACATGAATGTGTTATGGTATGTGTTAGGGTACATGTAAGAGTACCTGTATGGTTTAGAGGATGTGTTAGCATAATTTTTACCTTATATGTTAGGATTTAGAGTACATGTTAGGATATGTGTTAGGATACGTGTTAGGGTTAGGGTACGTGTTAGAAAATATGCTAGGATTTGAGTTAAGGTTTAAGGCACGTGTTCGGATATGCATTGGGGTACATTAGGGGACATGTTAGAATGCATGTTAGGTTTAGAGTACTTGTTCAATATGTGAAGAGTGAGGCTATGTGTTAGGGTTAAGTTACGTGTTGGGGTTAGGGCACATATGAGGGTACAGTTTAGGATTAAGCCGTGTGTTTGGTATGGTTCTGTAAATAGGAGGTACTTGTTAGGGTGTATTTGAGGTACAGTACGTGGTAGTGGTCAAGATATGTGTTGTGGTTAGGATATGTCTTAGGATATTTGTTAGAGTTTGCCTTAGGGTTAGAGTATATGTTAATGTATATGTTTGGGTACTTGTTAGGGTGCATGTAAAGTTTGGAGCACATAGTAGTGTTAGGGTACAGATTAGGACACACATTATGGTTTGGGTATATGGTTAGGCTTTGGCTTAGGGTATATGTTAGGGCAATGTGCCTGTTCAGAGTATATATGAGGGTACTTGCTATGGTATATTGTAGTGTTTAGAACATGTTAGGATATGCATTAGGGTAGGATGTATTAGGGTATGAGGATTTGGGGTACATGTAAGAGTACCTGCATGGTTTAGAGTACTTGTTCGGGTACTTGCTAGGGTGCATTAGTGTTAGAGTACATGCTAGGGTTCATGTTAGGGTACATGTATAAAGTACCTGTTAGTGTTCTTGTTAGGCTGTTAATACTTTGAGTATGCGTTTGAGTTCAGGTTAGACTGTATGGTAGAGTTAAGGCACATGGTAGGGTGTGGGTTAGAGTTATTGTTTTGGTTAAGGTTAGCACGCCTGTTAGGGTATATTAAGGTATATGTATGATGGGACTTCTATTAGGGCACAAGTTAGGAAACATGTAAGGATCCTTGCAGAGTTACAGTTCATGTTGGGGTACCAGTTGGGATAATTGTTAATGTTTAGAATACATGTTTAGGGTATGTATTAGGGTTATGGTACTTGTTAGGTTACGTGTTAGAGTATGTGGTAAGGTTTGTGGTAGGGTATGTATGTTAGGCTTTGGATGAGGGTGTGTGTTAGGGTATGTATTAAGGTACATTGGTGGTACATATTAAGGTGCACGTAAGGGTACCTGTATGGTTTAGAGTATTGGTAGGGTAATTGTTACTGTATGTCTTAGTGATTAGGGTATTTGCTAGGATAGATGTTAGGGTTCTGTGTTAAAGTACACATTAGGGCATGTTTTAGGTTTAAGCTGTCTGTTAGAGTACATATTAGAGTATGTGTTGGAGTACATTTAGGGGTACATGTTAGTGTGCATGTAAGTATACTTGTGTGGTTTACAGTACATGTTCAGGTAGTTGTTAGTGTTTGAGTACATGTTAGGACATATGTTACTGTTAAGGTATGTGTTAGATTGGCACACGTGTTAGGGTATCTTTTAGGGTTATGATTTGGGTTAGAGTTAGGGCATATTGAAGTACTTGTTGGTGTTCATAATTCCAGACCTGTAGATTTACAGTGTATGTCCAGTCAGTCCAATGGCCTTCAGCAGTCGTGGGGTTTTACTCAGAGTCCTCCTGTTATGCTTGAAGGCATGGGTCCTGCTAGGCCTAACTTTGGATGAGACAGGAGATTAGAATGAATGGTCATCTGTTGACACACCTTCCCTGTGAGGATATGGTTGGGGATTGCATGCTTTGTTTCTCTGGAAACTTTGGCCCACCTGAAACAGGTTTTGTTTGGGTGATGGTATGTGTTAGGGCATATGTTAGGGTATGTGTAACAGTTAGGGTACTTGATAGGGAATTTGTTAGTGTTAAAAGTATGTATTAGGGTTAGGGAACCTGTTAGGTATGTGTTAGGGCACAAGTTATGGTATGGGTAAGCATACTTCATAGGGGAATTGTTAAGGTACATGTTAGGGTTTGGGCACACATTATGCTATGTGTTAGAGTAGGTAGAGTATATGTTAGGTGTATATAAGGATATCTGTGTGGATTAGAGTAGTGTTAGGGTATATTAGGGTGCATGTTAAAGTACATGTTAGGATTAAGGTACAGCTTGGGGTGAAGTACATATGTGAGGTACATGTAAAGGTATATGTATGGGTACTTGTACATTTTAGACTATGTATTAGGGTACTTTTGACAGTATGTGTAGGTGGTTAGGGTACATGTTATTGTATCTGTTAAGGTCAGGGTTTTTGTTTTGGTTAGAGTATGTTAGTGTACATTCAGGGTACATGTAAGGGTTCCCTGTGTGGGTTATAGAGTATGTGTTAAGGTACTTGTTACCATGTGTGTTAGTGTCTGGAGCATGTATAGTGTGTTAGAGTGAAAATACTATTGGAGAATCTGATAGAGTTAAGATATGTGTTAAAGTTAAGACACCTATTAGGATTTATATTACTTTGGGGTACATGTTACAGTGTTTGTAAGGGTACTTGTATGGTTTACAGTATGTGCTCGGGTACTTGTTAGGATATGAGTTAGTGTTTTGAGTACATGTTAGAAATCATTTTAGGGCATTTGTGGTACACATGTTATTATACATATAATACATGCGTGACTTGAAGTACATGTTAGAGTACTTGTTAGGGCATGTGTTAGATTTAGGGTACATGTTAGGGTTACAGTTTCGGTTTGGGATAGGCAACATGTTAGGATGTGTGTTGGTATAAGTGTACGGTACTTGTTATGGGTGTAGGATTTAGAGTATGTGATAGCGATTAGAATGTATGCTGTGGTTAGAGTATATGTTAGGGTATCTGCTAAGGTTTATGTTACGGTTGGGGCATACATTAGTGTATGCTTGTGGTACATGGCAAGGTCCATGTAAGAGTACCTATAGGTTTAGATTATATATTATGGTGTATATTATGATAAAAATAAGGTTTATGGTACATTGCTGGTTTATGTTTAAGTAGATGTTTGGGTATATGTAAGGGTGCCTATAAGATTGAGAGTTAGGGTAATTGTTCTTGTATGTGTTAGTGATTAGGGTTCAAGTTAGGGTTAGATTATGTGTTAGGGTTAAGGTATGTGTTAGAGCACATGTTAGAGTGCAATAGGGGTACATGTTAGGGTACATGTAGGGATACTTGTGTGGGTTACAGTATATGTTCAGGTATGTGTTAGGGTTCTAGTACATGTTAGGATTAAGGTACATGTAAGGATTAGCACACATGTTATGGTATCTCTTAGGGTTATGATTTGGGTTAGAGTTAAGGCATGTTTTAGGCACATGTTAGTGTTCAGGATTCCAAACCTGTATGGTTTAGAGTGTATGTTAGGCCACTCCCATGGCTTCAGCAGTTGTGGGGTTGGTTTGCTCAGAGTCCTTGCCCTTCCCTGCTCGATGGTGTGGGCCCTGCTATGCCTAACTGGGGGAGACTGGAGACTGGAATGAGCAGTCAGCTGTGCTTTCACTCTGTTTACACACCTGTCATGCATGCACATGTGAGGATATGGGTGGGTATTGTGTGCTATGTATCTCTGTGTGAAAATTGGACCCAGCTTAAGCAGGTTTGATGAAAGAAAGCCCTCTACCTCCAAGGACGCAGGTAAGTCTGGTAAGTACCAAGGTGTGGGTGGGGTTGGGATTTAGGTTAAGATTTTGGTTTCCAGGAGTTTGGGGTGGTGACAGTAGGGGCTAGTGTTACTAGGGCTACTGTTGTTAGGGTGGGTCTGGTTTGGGTTTGGGTTTAGGTATAAGGTTGTTGATGTTAATGGTAGAGTCAAGTTTTGCTTAGGGCACCTGTACCCTTAACATGTACCCTAAGCCACTCACAAATCTTAGTCCTAACCCAAAGCCATTTGTTAACTCAGGTCCATAGAATAACTGTGTACCTAATACATTCAGCAGCCCTAACCCATCCCCCTGAGCTAGGGGAGGAATAGACTTAAGGACTAGGGTTTTTGAGAAATAGGGTAAAGGAATAGGGTTGTTGTTAGTGGTCAGGGGTAGTGTTATTGATTAGGGTTGTTAGGGCTACTGTTTTTAGGGTTGGTATGATTGAGGTTAGAGTTCAAGTGTAGGGTTGTTGATGTTACAGGTAGGGTTAAGGTTGGGTGTTGTTTAGGCTACTTGGGATGGAGGTTAAGTTTTTAGTTTTGGTTCATAAACTGGTTAGAATAGGGAAAAAGTTATGATTAGAGTCAGTGTTACAGAAAGACAGTGGATTATGGTTAGTGAATGTTTTAGGATTAGGGATCTAGTGAAGTTAGGAGTTACAGAAAGTTATTTAACATTGGGTTATGGAATGTCAGGTTGAGGGTTAGGGAAGTGAATAGAGAACATGGTAGACAAAGGGAGAGGTTGGGGACTCTGTTAGGGGAAGTGTTAGGATAAGTGTTTAGGAAAGGTGCAGGGTTAGGTAACGAATGTGGAAGAACTTTGTGGGATGGGTTAGGGTTATGGACTTTTTATGAAGTAGATTATGGAACAAGTAATGGTTAGGGGACCTGTTAGGAAAGGGGTAAGAGTTACAGTTAATTACTGTGTTAGGTTTTGGGAGTGGTTATGATTGTTGAACATGTTATATGGTTTCATATGAATTTGAGTTACTGAACAGTTTAGGGTAGGGCTAAAGATTGGTGAGTGGCTTTGGGTGTGTTAGGGTGTGGGCTTTTTAGAGTGCAAGTATGGCTCAGAGTGTATGTTGGTGTACCCGTTAGGGTTCATGTTAGAGTTACAGTGTTATTTTATATGTTGGTGTATGTTTGGGGCATATGTCAGATACCTGTATGGTTTAGCCTATGTGTTAAGGTACTTGTTAGGGTACATGTTAGTGGTTACAGTATGTGTTAGGGTTAGGTTATGTGTCAGGGTACATGTTAGGATTCATGTAAGGGTACCCATATGGTTTAGAGTATGTGTTAGCATACTTTTTACCTAACATGTTAGGATTTAGAGTACATGTTAGATTATGTGTTATAGAATATGTTAGGTTTAGGATTTGAGTTGGGCATGTGTTAGGATATGCATTGGAGTATGTTAAGGGTCATGTTAGAATGCTTGTAAGGTTTAGAGTGTGTGTTTAGGTACTTGTTGCTGTACATGTTAGGGTGTGTGTTAGGATATGTGTTAATAGCGAGGCTATTTGTTAGGGTTAGGGCTTGTGTGAGGGCACGGGTTAGGATTAAGCTATGTGTAATGGTATTGTTCATTACATACGATGTACTTGTTAGGATGCATGTCAAGTTTAGAGTATGTGGTAGTGGTTAAGATTTGTGTTGTGGTTAGGATATGTGTTAGGGTATTTGTTAGGGTTTAGATTAGGGTTAGAGTACGTGTTAGTTTATGCATAGATAGTTTGGGTACTTAGGGTGGATGTAAAGTTTGGAGCACATGGTAGTGTTAGGGTACATCTTAGGATACATGTTATGGTTTGGATACATGGTTAGGGTAATGTACCTGCTTAGAGTATATATGAAGGTACTTGTAATGGTACATGGTAACGTGTTAGAGTGCATGTTAGAATATGCGTTAGGGTAGGCATGTATTAGGTTGTGACATGGGTTTAGTTGGGGGTACATGTAAGGGTACCTGTATGGTTTAGAGTACTTGATAGGGTACTTCCTAGGGTGCATTACTGTTTAGAGTACATGCTGTGGTTCATATTAGGGTACATGTATGTTTAAGAGTACATGTTAGGGTTCTTGTTAGGCTATGTGTTAATGGTTCGAGTATGTGTTTGGGTACACGTTAGATCATATGATAGAGTTAAGACACATGGTAGAGTATGGGTTAGGGTTATGGTTTTGGTTAAGGTTAGCGCATCTGTTAGGGTATATTAAGGTATATGTATGGTAAGAGTACATGTGAGTGTACTTATATTAGGGCATATGTTAGGAAACATGTAAGGATACTTGCAGAGTTTAGAGTACATGTTGGGGTACCTGTTAGGATAATTGTTAATTTTTAGAGTATGTGTTTAGGGTATGAGGTTTATGGTATACAATTGTCAGGCTACATGTTAGAGTATGTGGTAGGGTTTGTGGTAGGGTATGCACATTAGGATTGGATTATGGCATGAGTTAGGGTTAGAGCACATGTTAGGGTTCATGTTAGGTTATGTTAGGGTATCTCATAGGGTTATGATTTGGGTTTGAGTTAGGGCATGTTTGAGTTACATGTGAGTGTTCATGAATTGATACCTGTATGGTTTCGACTATGTGGTAGGGTACTTATTAGGGTTTGGGTACATGTTAGTGTTAAGGTATGTGTTAGGATGAGCACACGTTAGGATATCTCTTAGGATTTTGAGTTGAGTTAGAGTCAAGGTACATTTGAAATATGTGTTAGTATTCATGATTCCAAACATGTATGGTTTTATGGTGTATGTGTAGCCAGTTCAGCAGTTGTGGGGTTGTTTTGCTTAGAGTTCTTCCTTTACCATCATTGATGTGGTGGGCCCCGCTGTGCCTAATTTTGGAGGAGCCTGGAGCCTGGAATGAGTAGTCAGCTGTGCTTTCATTCTGTTCACACAACTGCGATTCCATACACATATGGGTGGGGATTGAGTGCTATTTATCTCTTTTTGGAAACTTGGACCCACCTTAAGCATGTTTTGTTAAGGTTATTGTATGTCTAATGGCACATGTTAGGTGCATGTAAGGGTTAGGGTCAGGGTCAGGGCCAGGGCCAGGATTTAGGTTAGGGTCAGGGTGAGGGTCAGGGTGAGGGTCAGGGTGAGGGTCAGGGGGAGGGTCAGGGTTAGGGTCAGGGGGAGGGTCAGGGTTAGGGTCAGGGTCAGGGTTAGGGTCAGGGTCAGGGTCAGGGTTAGGGTTGAGGTTGGGGTTGGGGTTGCGGTTCGGGTTGGGGTTGGGGTTCGGGTTAGGGGTTGGGGTTGGGGTTGGGGTTGGGGTTAGGGGTTGGGGTTGGGGTTAGGGTTAGGGGTTAGGCTCAGGGTCAGGGTTTAGGGTCAGGGTCAGGGTGAGGGTTAGGGTTAGGGGGTTAGGGTTAGGGTTGGGGTTGGGGTTGGGGTTGGTGGTTAGGGGTTAGGGGTAGGGGTAGGGTTGGGGTTGGGGTTGGGGTTAGGGTAGGGTTAGGGTTTAGGGTGAGGGTGAGGGTAAGGGTGGGGGTGGGGGTCGGGGTGAGGGTGAGGGTTAGGGATAGGGGTTAGGGTTGGGGTTAGGGTTGGGGTTGGGGTTAGGGTTGGGGTTGGGGCTGGGGCTGGGGCTGGGGTTAGGGCTGGGGCTAGGGCTAGGGTCAGGGTCAGGGGTAGGGTCAGGGGTAGGGTTAGGGGTAGGGTTACGGGTAGGGTTAGGGGTAGGGGTTAGGGTTAGGGGTTAGGGTTAGGGTTTGGGGTTAGGGTTGGGTTAGGGTTGGGTTAGGGTTAGGGTTGGGTTAGGGTTGGGTTAGGGTTAGGGTTAGGGTTTGGGTTCGGGTTGTTAGGGTTCGGGTTCGAGGTTCGGGGTTCGGGGTTAGGGGTTAGGGTTGGGGTTGCGGTTGGGGTTGGGGTTGGGGTTAGGGTTAAGGGTTAGGGTTTAGGGTCAGGGTCAGGGTTGAGGTTGGGGTTGGGGTTGCGGTTCGGGTTCGGGTTTGGGGTTCGGGTTAGGGGTTCGGGTTGGGGTTGGGGTTAGGGTTAGGGGTTCGGGTTGGGGTTGGGGTTAGGGTCAGGGTCAGGGTTTAGGGTCAGGGTGAGGGTTAGGGTGAGGGTTAGGTTAGGGTTAGGGTTAGGTTAGGGTTAGGGTTGGGGTTGGGGTTGGGGGTTAGTGGTTAGGGGTTAGGGGTAGGGGTAGGGTTAGGGGTAGGGGTAGGGTTGGGGTTGGGGTTAGGGTAGGGTTTAGGGTGAGGGTGAGGGTGGGGGTGGGGGTGGGGGTCGGGGTGAGGGTGAGGGTTAGGTTTAGGGATAGGGATAGGGGTTAGGGTTGGGGTTGGGGTTGGGGTTGGGGTTGAGTTTAGGGTTGGGGTTAGGGTTAGGTTAGGGTTAGGTTAGATTAGGGTTAGGGTTGGGGTTTGGGTTGGGGCTGGGGCTGGGGCTAGGGTCAGGGTCAGGGTCAGGGTCAGGGGTAGGGTCAGGGATAGGGGTAGGGTCAGGGTTAGGGTTGGGGTTGGGGCTGGGGCTGGGGTTAGGGTTGGGGTTAGGGTTCGGGTTAGGGTTGTTAGGGTTGGGGTTAGGGTTGTTAGGGTTGGAGTTGGGGTTAGGGGTAGGGGTAGGGTTGGGTTAGGGTTAGGGTTGGGTTAGGGTTGGGGTTGGGGTTGGGGTTAGGGTTAGGGGGTTAGGGTTAGAGGGTTAGGGTTAGGGTTTAGGGTTAGGGTTAGGGTAGGGTTAGGGTTTAGGGTGAGGGTGAGGGTAAGGGTGGGGGTGGGGGTCGGGGTGAGGGTGAGGGTTAGGGTTGTTAGGGTTAGGGTTAGGGTGGTTAGGGTTAGGGTTGGGTTAGGGTTAGGGTTAGGGGGTTAGGGTTAGGGTTAGAGGGTTAGGGTTAGGGTTAGAGGGTTAGGGTTAGATAGTTAGGGTTAGGGTTAGAGGGTTAGGGTTAGGGTTAGAGGGTTAGGGTTAGAGGGTTAGGGTTAGGGTTAGAGGGTTAGGGTTGGGGTTGGGGTTGGGTTAGGGTTAGGGTTGGGGTTGGGGTTGGGGTTAGGCTTAGGGGTTAGGGTTGGGGTCGGGGTCGGGGTCGGGGTTAGGGGTCTGGGTTAGGGGGTTAGGGTTAGAGGATTAGGGTTAGGGTTAGGGTTGGAGGGTTAGAGGGTTAGGGTTAGAGGGTTAGGGTTAGGGTTAGGGTCAGGGTCAGTTAATTATGAGTGTCAATCATGCCTCTATTACTAACTACAAAAATAAGATGTATTTCAAAATACTTGAAAAAAAAGCTATGAGGAAGATGTAATCGTTTAAGATGTATCACTAGGAAAGTTATAGGTACTCAATGTTTTGTTAAAGACCTTCAACCTTGGACAAAATATCCTTCTGCTGACCCTTAATTTTCCAACAACGGTAAGTAAATTGAAAATATGTAAAATCTGTATTAAAACACTGTTAAAATTCTGAGCAGAAGACAAGCTCATCTATCAGCCACCTCTGTATCACCAAAGAGAAAAGTGTACAGATAGCCTATAGCCTCTGTGTGTCCAGAGGAACCTCGGTGCATCTTTATACCCTATTCATACTAGATGAATATAGGTAACCACTACACTTGCACAACATAGCGTTACATCACAACACTCATTAGTAGTCTGTCTTTTGATCAAATGTCACCATTTTAATGATACCAGATTTGTTACCAATATTTCTTATATTAAATAAAAATCTCAACTTACTCTTCAGCAGGTAGGCCAATTAACAACAACTTGTCAAACTCTTTCAAGTAAGCTATATGAATTTGCTTCCCATTTAAAAGGAGGGATGAACTAAGGAAAAATAAATTCAAGAAGTTAGATTATCTTTAAATGTCATAAAGTTAACTTATTTGTAAGCTTTGGCATGACTTAAACAGTATGATTTTAAAAGTCAATATTAAATATGCAAATTTCTGTCATAAAGAAAAGGTAGGGAATTACATCAGAACAAAAATACTTTCTAAAAATTTTAAAAAACAGAAACAATCCAAATTAATATAGGCCAACCAAAAGTAGACTCATTGTTTTCTTCAAAAGAAAGTTTCCATACCAGTTGGTATATTATACCTTTGCTCACTTTTGAATATGACATGCTAAAGGAAGCCATCCCAGCTCAGAAGGTGACAGTCCACTCTGGGATTTAAATATATAAACAAGTAACCAAAACATAACTCAGACATTAAGAATGTTCTCAAGGAAACTCTTGGGGGTAATGGGTATGTTAACTATGGAATAGTTTTGAGGACATATACTTAGGTCAAAACTGATAAAACTGTGTATTTTACACCTGCACAATTTATGTCGAGTACATGTCATGAAGCAGCAAAAAGCTAATGTATTCTCAAAAGAGACACAATGAATCATGGAAATACAGAGAATGTAAGTGCATAGATTTTTAAATATGTATGAATTACCAAACATCTTTATTACTATTTTTAATGTTTTTCTTTACTATTTTATGTACTCATTTAAAAATGAATACTTTTACAAAGGTTTCTATTTTTTTTCCTTTTTTAATTTTTTATTTTTTGATTAAGTGATTATATACTTTCCCAAATTTCACAATATTGTGGGATAGTGATCCTCAGTTAAAGTCACAAACACATTCTAACTTTCCTGGAGCAAATTGTCTATCACGGTCTATAACATTTATGAGTTCTGTGAGCTTTGCAATACAGTTATTTCTTCCACATTGGGTGGTATGTACATTTCTTTTGTTTTGCATAGCGTCAGCTGTTCCCTCTTTCCCATTTGTTCCCCCCCTCCCATCGCTGCCATTAAGTTGCTTAGTTCATTTTGGTCAATGTCCAGTGCAGCTAATGGGTCCCACTGTTGTATGTTTTTCCCTGATTCCCTCTAATTCTGTGTCGTCTTCCTGGTTCCCCTCCAGTGTACACATATATACTATACGTGTGATCAGCAGCATGGGGTTATTTAGTAGTGGTTCGACCAGATGAGTGGAAGTTCTTTGTTTCTTAAGTCCCGTTAATTTTGTCATATCACCTAACATTTTTACAAAGGTTTTTAAAAGTATGAATGCACCAAGATATTCATATTGCTAAGGAACCCCTAAAATAGTAAAAATCACATCTATTGTTTCTTTAAAATTATTTCTCTGGTTTTACTGTACATGTTTAACTCATACCTCATCACTAATAACAAGACCTAAATATTAAATAAGATAATTATCTATCCCATAAGGTATTAAAAAAGAGCAGCCAGGCGCTGGTGGCGAACCCATGTAATCCTAGCTACTCAGGAGGTTGAGATCTGAGAATTGAGGTTCAAAGCCAGCCCAGGCAGGAAAGGCCATGAGACTTTTATCTCCAATAAACTACCCAAAAAAGCTTCAAGTGGAGCTGTGGCTCAAGTGGTAGAGCACTCACCTCAAGCTGAAGAGCTCAGGGACAGCGCCTGGGCCCAGAGTTCAAGACCCACAACCAACAACTACAAAAATAAATAAATAAAAAAAGAACCTACATGAAGAAATTCAATTTTATTTTTCCTTCTCAGTGCCAGGGATTGAACCTAGCACATTGCCACACTACTGAGCTAGCTACATACATAGCCTTTTACATAAAGAAACATAAAACAAGGTGCCTTTTAAAAGGAGACCTGCACCTCAAAAATACTATGGCAAATGGTAGAAGACAGTCACAAGTAATCACATATATGATTCCATTCATACATGTATAGGGCTTGGACAGGGTACAGTTAAGCAAGCTGGTAGCTAAAAGGCACAGCATTTCTCTCTGAGGTGATAAAACTGTTCTAAAATTGACTTTGGGGTAGTTATACATATCTGAATATAAATCAAAGTATTACTTGTACACCTTTAAAATCTGTGATTTTATGAATTTTATGTTTATGAATTTTATTTCTCAACAAACCATTTAAAAAGGGAAAGGGGGGGGAAGCCAGGTTCAGGTGGCTCATACCTGAAGCAACTCAGGAGGCTGAGAGCTGAGGATACTGGCTTAAAGCCAGCCAGGACAGGAAGTCCATGAATGGAGCTGTGGCTCTCAAGTGGTAGAGTGCTGGCCTTGAGCTAGAAAGCACAGGCATTAATAATGCCCAGGCACTGAGTTCAAGCCCCAGGATGGACTGAACGCACACGCCACATGCACATACCACACATACCCCCTCCCCGCCCCACACAGGTGAAAAATAGGACTAGGGGTACAGCACAGTGGTATAGAGCATTTGCCCCGCAAAGTGGGAGGCCTCATTGTAAAATGAAATATAAATACAAATAAAAAGAGGTCTGGTAAAGTGCTTTTATAAATGCAATTTATACCCTAAATGAGGTTTTGAGTACTACTGTTGACAGAATGAACTAATTTCTATTTATGACCACATTAAAACTCATGGATTTAAGCATGACTTTTATCTAGGAAAACAAATTCTTCCTATTCTCTAACAGACACTACCTTTTAAAATGTAATAGTATAATATTTATGAGAAAGTAGGAAAAGGAAAAACAGCCTTAAAACTCCAACTTATTATTTCATGAGTAATACAGGGCTCTTAAAATTGGAAATTTTTATAAGCTCCAAATGTAATGAAATATTAAGGAAAAAAATCATCATTTTTATAAAAACAAACTTCAAAAGCATTGAATTCTCTCATCTCAAATTAATTAGGGTACTTTAAAGTCGGGGCTTGATAAATCAATTTGGAATGGGTGTTTGGCTCTATAGCTAACTATACAATGTTAGAACTTTTCTTTTCTTTTTCCCTTAAGTGCTAGTAATCATTTCCACAGCTTCATATATGCTAGACAACTGCTTTAGGAGTGAATTACATCTCCAGCCCTAATGTTTAAAATTTGAATTTGCAGCAAGCACTAGTGGCTCTTGCCTATAATCCTAGCTACTCAGGAGGCTGAGACCAACCAAGACTGTAATTCCAAGCCAGACTGGCAGAAAAAGTCTATTGAGATTTTTTTTTCCAATTAACCAGCAAAAAGCAAAGCTGGAGGCATGGCTCTGAGTATAAGCTATAAGCAAGAAGCCGAGAAAGCAGTAGGCCCAGAGTCAAATCCTAGTACCCTCCTATACTCACACACAAAAATTATTTGACATTAATTTTGCTTACAGGGGACAATAAATTCTGAATATATATCCTAAAGTAATTACTGTATTTTTCTATCACTATACTACACTATACTTTTCTATCACTTCTGTGAAAACAGTATTTTTTTCTGTGAAAAAAATCACTATTTAGTCATTCTTGCCAACTACAAAAGCATTGTCTAACAAAGTAACAATCACAGTAAAAACAGGAAGAAGCTGGAATCATAATTCCATGCTGAAAAAAGATAATACTTTTATGAAGAACTTATTATTATTATTTTTTTGGGTCTGGTAGTGGGGCCTGAACTCTGGGCCTGGGCGCTGTCACTTAGCTCTTCAGCTCAAGGCTAGCGCTCTACCACTTGGGCCACAGCGCCACTTCCGGCTTTTTTCTTTTTTGCTTATGTGGTGCCGAGGAATCGAACCCAGGGCCTCATGCATACAAGGCAAGCGCTCTACCACTGAGACACCTTCCCAGCCCTATGAAGAACTTAAAACACTATTCATTAAAATGTGCCCAAACACCCAGCTCTATAGCTGTATTGAAAAATCTACTATATAAGTCAAGTAGATGACTCTGGGCATAATGCCAATGAACAAAATATCTGCAGATATCCCATCAATACAGATACCTACACATTATAGATACCAGTATATGCAGCACTTCAGAACCAGATACACTCAAGAAAAGAACTAAATAGAAATTAATGATTACCTGGTAACTTGTGTCCCGGTTACATTTTCCAGCATGTCACAGAGTGTGAGAAAAATCCCTCTCACATTTTTTAGTTTCTGAGATGCTTCAGACTTTGGATAATGATACAGAATTTCCTGCTGTTAAATGAAAGGAAACATAAATGATGAACTCTCTCTACACCAAAATTTCCAACTATTATTTTTGTTGTGGCAAGTTCAGATTCTGTATCAAGAACAGAAAAGATAATCTTTTCAATTTCAGTGAGGTTTTATACCCATGGAAGAAGCATGCCTTGAATCTTTAAATTAGCATTTAAAACAACCCATTTGCCAATGTGCCTTCTTAGGCTTTGGGGTCAGATTTACCATTCCATTTTGTGCCGCTATAAAATCCTCCTTCTCTCTAGATAATAAATTAAATTAAAACTATATTTGAAAATAAGTCAGAAACTGCCAATTGGTCATATTACTAAAATATATACTAATTAGGATACTGATTATTTGAAATTACAATTTCTAAGTCTTTTAAACTTTAATCACTGTTAACAATTTCTATTCTTAATCTTTCATTACATTTCATTCTGTATGTATTCTTATTACCTACAGTTAATAGAACTTTACACACCACATGGAACTATCAGGAGTCTTCAAATACAAATTCCTTCAACTGGCTTATAAAAGATCATTTCTTCATTTGGGATAAAATCATAAAATATGTATTTAAATTTAAGACAAAACTGCAATTATACTTGCAAAGTGAGAATGCAACAATAAAGTAGTATAAATAGAAAGCATATGGTGATGTTTTATAATCTTACCCTTCTTAAATTTGAAAGTATTTGCATACTACAAATTAATTTAAATTCAAATGTTAAAGGAGAGTATATGTTATTCTAGTCAGTAAGATAATCCACAAATGGTTTTTAAGAATGTGCAGCTGGGTGCTGGTGGCTCACACTTGTAATCCTAGCCACTCAGGAGGCTGCGCTATAAGGATCGAGGTTCAAAGCCAGTCTGACCTAGAAAGTCCAAGTAACCACCAGAAATCCAGAAGTGGCGCTGTGGCTCAAGTGATAGAGTGCTCACCTTGAGCTGAAGAGCTGAGGGATAGCGCCCAGGCCCAGAGTTCAAGCCCCACAACCGACAAAAAAAAAAAAAGAAAAGAAAAAAAAAAAAGAATGTGAGGTGTTTCTCTATTTTCAAGAACAGTATATTCCAAGTATACAAACAGCTGATTAAAATAAACTAATAAGGCTGGGCTCCAATGGCTAAGACCTGTAATCCTACTTAAAAGGCTGAGATCTGAACATCATTGTTCCAAGCCAGCCGGGGCAAGTCCATAAGACTCTTATCTCCAATTTACCATCAGAAAACTGGAAATGGAGCTGTGGCTTAAGTGGTAGAGTGTTAGCCTTGAGCTGAAGAGCTCAGAGACAGCACCCAGGCCCAGAGTTCAATACCCACAACCAACCAACCAACATACATACATAGATAAAATAATAAATCGCTCAGGATGTGCAATGTGCTAGTATTTGTAATAAGTGTGTGTGCGCACGCGCACCCACGCACACACCAGTACTGGGACTTCAACTGATGGCCTAATGCTCTCGCTTGGCTTTCCACTCACAGATGTCAGTGTACCACTTGAGCCTCCAGTCCATCTTAATACTTTTCAAACACAAAAATATGAGCCATTGTATTTCTCACTTTTTGCTGCTAATTAGGCAACATCTAAATTTCTCACAAGGCAACTCAAAAACAAGCAAAATAAAAACATCTGGTTGGAAACCAGGAATGATTCAGAGTGGCTTTCAGTTCCTCACAGATTAACAGTCACAAGCCTGATCTCCTCAAGCATTATCCTATCTCCTTGATTCTCTCTATAGTTTATCTTGTGTTAGAAGATAATTATTTGTGTTAGAAATCATTACTAACATGATGACCATATACTGGAATTTTTTTTTTTTTTTGGGGGGGGTCAGGTCGTGCACACTACCACTTGAGCCATAGCACCACTTCCGGCTTTTTTTTTCTGCTTATGTGGTGCTGAGGAATCGAACCCAGGGTCTCAAGCATACAAGGCAAGCGCTCTACCACTGAGCCACCTTCCCAGCCCCCATATACTGGAATTTTTACAACTGGACAAATATAAATAATGATAAACTAGAAATAGCTGCTTTGGGACTGAAAATGTGGCTTAGTGGTAGAGTGCTTGCCTAGCATATATGAAGCCCTGTGTTCGATTCCTCAGTACCACATAAACAGAAAAAGCTGGAAGTGACGCTGTGGCTGGCTTTGAACCACGATCCTCAGATTTCAGCCTCCTGAGTAGCTAGGATTACAGGCGTGAGCCACTGGCATCCGGCTCAAACTTTCTTATAATATTTCCACTGTAACAAAACATTATTTTATCCTTAGAAATTAAGTCAAACATCAATTAAGGTCTTCTGCTTTGTCTATCTAACACATACGTTTAAATGCTTATTAATAAGTACTTTCACACTGGTTTAGCTGAAACATCAAACACCATTTCAAACAATCTGATTAGTTTTTCAAATCTCTTAGATTATAGTCCTTACAGTCTACATCTTGTAGCTAAAAAATGACAAGTTTTTACCAAATACATAATGTCATAAAAAAGCAGAATGAAGAGTATTTCAAGATTCTCATTAAAAATAAAAGCTCAAACAAAATGACCCTATGACATTGCATTGAGGAGTAGTATGACTAGTAAAAGAGACCATTTTAATAGGTCTCTATACTAATCACAAACCCTTAGTATTAAAGACCTGGCAACCTCTTCAGTTATTACCCAATTTAACTAGCTGCATTTTTAAGCACTTGTTAATAGTATGCATTTGCAGCAGCCTCTACTCTGTTCAATAAGAATAAAAAGCCTTCCCTAATTACATAGCTAGAAGAGACAGAAACCTGTTCACACTTCCCCAGGGAAAAAGAGGCAAGGATGACAAAAGGCCTTAGTAGTGCCCTACTCCAAAGCAACCTGGAATAATGCTGGATGTTATCCTTGACATTTGTTGGATGTTTTATATAATAAATTCCTAAGTGTCACTTGTTTTAGAGATATAAGGGGCCACTATTACACACAAGAAATAAGAATGATTAATTCTAGGTCTCAATATGTTGCTCAGATCAAAGAAAATGATTTAAAAAACATAGTACATTCCTTTTTTGCCATGTAATAATTCATTATATATGAACCATTCATTGACAGATGAACCACACAGGAAATGTAGGGAATAGAGGCTTAAAAAATTCAGAATAGTTAAACATTTTTCAGATCTCACTTTTGCTCAGAGAATTATATTAGACTAAATGCTTTGAGAGAGCTTTCTATTGTAAAAATAGCTTCCTGGCTAGTTGAACTGATGGCATGCAAGAAGTACTGAGGTTTCTAAGGCATCCTCTACATATTCTTCCACCCTCCTCATCCATCACTACAAAAGAAGCTGGGATTCAGCTAGGAGTTCTGCATGCTGAGCAAAAGGACAGAGATAGCAATATCCTAAGGGTTGATGCTTACGATAGCTTCAACAGAATGCTGGGCTAGTGGCAAGCTGAGCCACCATGTACCACTGCAGTAAACTGAGTCCAGATCCTCAGGCAATGCTAAAGTGCCCCTTAATTAGGGGGCAGAAATTGAAGTACAAGAGAGAGAATGCTAGAGAGTATTCCCACTTTACAAATATCAGACTTCCAAGATAAAAATCAAGCAGTAAGTTCAGACAAAGATCCTTAAAAAGACATAAGAAAATGGAGTTGGGAAGGTGGCTCAGTGGTAGAGTGCTTGCCTTGCATGCCTGAGGCCCTGGGTTTGATTCCTCAGCACCACATAAGCAAAAAGAAAAAAGCCGGAAGTGGCACTGTGGCTCAAGTGGTAGAGCGCTAGCCTTGAGCTGAAGAGCTGAGGGACAGCACCCAGGCCCAGAGTTCAGGCCCCACGACCGGACCCCCCTCCCCGCCCCCAAAAAAAGACAGAGAAACTGCTTGCTGTGGTTTAAATCTTAAATGAACCCATTTTCCTATAGTAGTCTTTGGTTGCCAGAGGACAGGCCTAGTGGAAAGAAGACTTTGCTCCTAGGACTTTGCTGGGACTTTTTCCTGACAAAAAAAAATGACAGACTGACTTCAATGATAGAACTCTAAAGACAAAGGAATATTATTTCAAAATCTGAGAAATGTGTTTGTTTAAAGTTTTTAAATTGATATTTGTAACTTGTGTAGACGTGTCATTTTTCCAACAGTATTTATTGAAGAGACTGTCCTTTCCCCATTTTCTTGTCTCCTATGTTGCTCTAAATGCATAAAGATATATCTGGACTCTATTATGTTCTCTTGGTCATCTAGGTTTCTGTTTCTATGTCAAACTCATGTTGTTTTAGTTATATTTAGCTTTGTGGTATATATCAAGGTCTGGTAGCATAATATCTCCACAGCTTTGTTCTTTAAGCTCAAAAATCTCTGTAGATGTGGTTTCTATTCAAATTTCAGGATTCTATTTAGGCCTTTCTGAGTGGTAACTGGAGATAAGAATCTCATGGATTGGCTTCAAATCCCAATCTTCCGATCTCTACCTCCCGCATAACTAGGATTACAGGTGTGATCCTCCAGGGCCCTGCTAGATTATTTTCTTATTTATGACTAAAACGACATAAAATCTAGCCAGGTGCTGGTGGCTCATGCCTGTAATCCTAGCTACTCTGGTGACTGAGATTTGAGGATCGCAATTAGAAGCTAGCCCGGGCAGAAAAAGTCTGTGAGATTCTTATCTCCAATAAAGTGCTCAGAAAAAGCCAGAAGTGGTGCTGTGGCTCAAGCCTTGAACACAAAGAGGGTCAGGGACAGCATTCAGGCCCTGAGTTGAAGTCCCAGGACTGCCCCCCCTCAAAAAAAAAAGGCATAAAATCTAATACCACACCAGACACACTTGTTTAAAAAACACTGAGATATGAATTAAAAATATGTAAAACATAAACGGGAAGAGGTAACTGATTACAAAATGTGAGAACCTTTCATGACGTTTACACAACTATATTTGTACTTATTTGTCAAAACTCAACAAATTGTCCATTTAACACAGTTTAGTTTAATATATAAAAAGCAATACCTCAATAAAGACTAATCAAAAAAGGAGTTCAGGATAACAAGAGTACAGGGGAACAGGAGCTTAGCTTGTAAGCTAGAAGATACTGCAATAGTATCTTCTTTCTCTTTTTCCTACTGCTTGAAACAACTAAATAGTTAATTCACTTATGTTTAAAAAAACATTTGTTGTGTGAAACATTCATAAATAAAATACACAAGGAATAAGTCTGAAAATAGGTTACTCGCTTTAATTCTTCCCTAAATCAAAATAAAACATGCCTACATTTACTGAAAAGACTACAAAAGGTCCTTACTTTTTACCTTCCACTTTCAAGCACACACTCACCTCTTCCTTTGAGGTTTCCGAGTCAAGATGCAGTGTGAGATACATGATGATGTGTGGAGAATGTGGAGGATTCTGGATGCTGTCAACCTCCTCTCCCCAGAAGAGCTTCACTAAATCACTTGTGTTTGTCTGTGTCTTTTTCTTTCTTGGTTGGATAGTTTCCTTTTTCACAGCATATGCATTTTCAAATGTCAGTTTCACCTTAAAAATTAAGATGAGGCAAAATTGGCTGCATTTTTCCAAGAAGGTGTACACTGTATGGATAAGTCATTCTAGAGCAAAGAGTCCTGATAGAAGAGGTTATATGTTCCACTGGTTTATACTTGTATCTAGCTTCTTGCACAGTGTCTGACCAGTATAAAACTTTACTGAGGAGTAATTTAATTTATTTGTTCTTAATTATTGACTACAAAAACAAGAAATGCCATGAAAAGATCAGAATTTAGTATGAAGTGAGAATGTATTCAAGTTATACTACATTATTATACTGATAGCACTGAGTCAACTGAAAGAGATAAAATGAAGAGACAAAGGATCAAGATCAACTTCACACAACCAGATTTTACTTTCTTTTCAAATGGGGTACTTCAAGTATTTTCTCAGACATTCTTTGTGATCTTTTACAGTAAAGACCAATGATGGTAAAACCTGTCAACACAATAGGTCCTGGACCATAGCCTTAAGATAAACGGTCAGTTCTATCAACATAGTTTTAGCTTTGTACCCTAACCTTAAGATTGGTAAGAATATGTCCATTTTCCAACTGCCAAAAGGTAGAAGTAATACATTTAGCATACTGCCTGCCATATGGGAACATCAGTACCCTTCCCTATTTTACTCCTGGCTCCATCTAGTTCTACTTACAGGGCCTCAGGGAAATGGCTGTAACAGAAAACCCCCTTTCAACAATAAAAAAGGAAAACATGGTCTATTTTGGTTTCTAGTTAAGAAGTCTAAATTCTATATAGTTATTAGCCATTCATTACCTAAACA
Source organism: Dipodomys spectabilis (assembly GCF_019054845.1). Classification (NCBI taxonomy): domain Eukaryota; kingdom Metazoa; phylum Chordata; class Mammalia; order Rodentia; family Heteromyidae; genus Dipodomys; species Dipodomys spectabilis. The sequence continues at coordinate 71,821 of NW_024870995.1, read as the reverse complement.
CAGGTGCTCGTTTTTTGAGAAAGACACAGTTATAATACCCAATCTACTAGCAAAACTAACAAATGTTTATACACAGAAAATAACATCATAATAAAGTACACTAAAATATTATAGTAGTTGAGTACTGGAGAAATTTGTTCCTTAGTTACTTTTTTGTGGTTTCCAAAATATAATACTATAGATGCATTACCTTTATAATATACATCTTTCTAAAATAATAGATTTAATGATATTTGCTCATGATGGGATTATATTCTGAAGTTGTATATAAACAAAGTATCTTCAAAATTGTATTAGGGAAGCAATGCCATTTTGGAGTACAATATAGTTTCTCAATGCATAAATTTAACTCAGTTCTTCTTCCATTCTTAAAGTAATCTCCTAACTGGGTGCCAGTAGCTCACATCTATAATCCTAGCTATTCAGGAAGCTAAGAAGTCAAGATCTCACAGTACAAAGAGAAGCCAGTGCAGGAAGGTCTGTGTGAGACTCATCTCCAATTAACTACCCACCTAACAAAAGCCAGAAGTAGAGCTGTGGCATAAAGCTGTGGCACTTTAAAGTTACACTGTATAAAAAATACAACCGCATATACTATTGCAAAATGCCTATCTTTCTTTAAAGTAGGACATGGACCAATAGCAAATACATAGTTGCTTTTGTATATTTACTGAAGATATGCCCAAAACAGTCAAACCATAATTTCTTTCTTTTCTTTTTTTTTTGGTGGGTTGTGGGGCTTGAACTCTGGGCCTGGGCGCTGTTCCTCAGCTCTTCAGCTCAAAGCTGGCCCTCTACCACTTGAGCCACAGCACCACTTCCAGTTTTCTGGTGGTTTACTGTAGGTAAGAGTCTCACAGACTTTCCTGCCAGGGCTGGCTCTGAACCATAATCCTCAGATCTTAGCCTCCTGAGTAGCTACATTTACAGGCCTGAGTCACCAGCACTCAGCTATTTCTTTCTTTCTTATGTTATGCTTATATACAAATGAATCTGCAATCATTAATTAAATGTAAGTATAATGTAATTTTATAGTAAATATAAACATGATTGAGTTCTGGCAAAATTGTCATTCCACCTGTACTGCAACTGACATAGGCAAGAAATGAAGAACTCTGATATGTAGCCACTTTATCTGGGGAAGGCTGGTTCAGCTGTGAAAATGCTACAATTCTTGGTTACTTATTTTTTACTAGCTGCTAAGTCTCTTGAGGTACCGTAGTACCTTGTCCCAACCAAGTCCTCTCCTAACATCTAGAGACTAAAGAGGATAATGGCGAATTGGTTTCTAAGGGCTAATATTTCAAACACCACCCTGTCTTTACCTATATCCGCTTAGCCATCTGTAGTCATTGCTTGTCCGTAGCTATCAGTTATTCCATTGTTCATTTTAACTTTCTAAGGATATCTAAATTTACAAAGTTAGTGGAAATGTATGGTGGTGTATTTCAGAGAAGATAGTGAATGTAAGAAATCTTATTTTTTAGAAAACAGGGAATTTCATCATGGATCTTATTACAGAATATCAAAGCAGATACATGATTCTGACATATCAAGGATTTTATTCATGTTAACGAATCTGAAAACTACTTCATCCTCTCACTGTCTGATGGATCCTCTAACCTACTTAAAGCATATAATGTCTACCTTCCAAGTAAGAGAACATTGAAAAGAGTATTCCTATGAAAAGGAAAAGAACTTTCAAAATGCATTGAGTATCTTAAAATGTAATTTATAATATAAAATGTTGATATTTAGAGTATCATGTGACTTATAGGAGAAATTTATTTTTAACTCCCAACAGTTCAGGATGAAAGCTTACCTAAGTAACAAAAATCAAGAAAATAGTATAAGCAGATACTAAAGTAAAACAGTATTAAAAATTTTCTAGCATGAATTGTTTCAAAAACTCAGAAAACAAGCTGGGCGCTGGTGGCTTATGCCTGTAATCCTAGCTACTCAGGAGGCTGAGATATGAGGATCGCAATTCAAAGCCAGCCCGGGCAGGAAAGTCCATGAGACTCATCTCCAATTAACCACCAGAAAACCAGAAGTGGCACTGTGGCTCAAGTGGTAGAGTGCCAGCCTTGAGCTGAAGAACTGAGGTACAGCGCCCAGACCCAGAGTTCAAGCCCTATGACTAACCAAAAAAGCAAAACAGGGGCTGGGAAGGTGGCTCAGTGGTAGAGCGCTTGCCTTGCATGCATGAGGCCCTGGGTTCGATTCCTCAGCACCATATAAGCAAAAAGAAAAAAGCCAGAAGTGGCGCTGTGGCTCAAGTGGCAGAGCGCTAGCCTTGAGCTGAATAGCTGAGGGACAGCGCCCAGGCCTAGAGTTCAGGCCCCACGACCGGACCCCCCAAAAAATAAACAAAAACAAAAACACCCTCACAAAACAGACCACTGAATAGCTGTTTAAAATGACTCTTCTAGAAACTAGATTGGTATCGATCAGTACATATGGTAGTTAAAATGGCAAGGTGGTAATTATGTATGTTTCTATTATTATTGCTATTGCTGCTTCATTTAGAATGATTTTTATTTTTAGAAAAATACTACAAAGGTATTTCTTAAATATTCAAGAATAAATGTAATTCACATATTAAGCATGATAATTTTCATAATCTTAAAAAAGAAATACAAAATGTATGTATTTCATATAACTCATTGTAAAATGTTGCAAAAGAATGTTCAGACCTGCATGGGTCCAGGAATACAAGACAGAACTCTCTCTATGTTTTCTGAGGTCACAGCAACATCATTCACAGCAACAAGGACATCACCTAAAATTAGAATAATAAAAGATTGTTGTAGGAATATACAAACTCCAAAGAGATCTGGAATTGAAACATTAAAAAGAACGTACTCTTACTTAATCTAAGTACAGTAGAAAATGTGATATATACAGGTACTTATTTATCCAAGGCTGTGTTACACTAGTGACGTAACTATAGCCACTGCACTCTACCCTTCCCATTTTATAATACCGCCCAATAGAACTATAAATGAACTACAACCCATGAACATGTCAGGAAATGAAAATTCTCATTTGTGATATGTTTAGGAGAGTTACGTAAACTCAAGTAACAAAGTTTTAAGCATAAGCCAAGTATTGTAGTTAATGAAACAGAAGCTAATCACTGAGACCCCCAGTAAAACAAAGCAAAAAATCAGCTAAAATTCTAATTATGATCTAACTAGATCATAATTCAGTATTCTATGGTCTTATTGCTATTATTGATTTGTGTCTGTATGTATAGTTATTTGCTTCAAAGGTTAAAACCATATTAAAATATGCATCATGTTTCAGAAAAAAAAAATCCCCCTTTCCAGGACTATTCTTTCAATGTTGTCTGTTCATCAGATTTGATAATTAAAGATCAACGTTAAAATGGAAGTTTATTTTCAGATTATAATTAAACATAGTACTAAAACCAGCAAGGACTGGGAATGTGGCCTAGTGGTAGAGTGCTTGCCTAGTATGCATGAAGCCCTGGGTTTGATTCCTCAGTATCACATACACAGAAAAGGCCATAAGTGGCACTATGGCTCAAGTAGTAGAGTGCTAGCCTTGAACAAAAGAAGCTCAGGGACAATGCTCAGGCCCTGAGTTCAAGCCCCAGGCCTGGCCAAAAAAAAAAGCCTAAAACACCAGCAAGATATGTGAACAGAAACACAAACATACCTAAGTTACTTTTCTCATCATTCCAAAATATACCATTAGGCAATCAATTAAACAATCACATTCATTCAACAAGTACTTGTCAAGCATGTATCCAGGGACAAGTATTATTTTAGGAATTTCAGGTAAGACCATTCTACTCTCATGAAACCTAAAAGGTCTCAGGGGAAGATGGGTAATAAATATCTACACAGGGAAAACAGCACAGCAGACAAATCGTGGCTCTTTCACGTTTCTGTACATCTTGCAGGAAGAGGCAACAGAAACTTTGTTCTCTTTTCAGGGTTGCTTGTATAGTGAACAGCCTTGGATGAAACAAGAACAAAAAAAGTCTTGCTCAGTATCTTACTACTCATAATTGTTTAACAGCATGGTATTCCCTGAATGTAAAGTTCCTCAGTTTTAATATAAACTACTAGGTGTCTCTTGTTCTCTTTAGGAGTAGTGAATAGATGGAAATGCTGATACTTGTGCTGTTCCTTTCTCTTCCTGATTCTCTGTGTGGAAAAAAGACTGAGTTAGCAGAAAGAGTGGAGAAGGAGTTCCCTAGTCCATCCAGTGAAGGCTTTTATAAAGGCTGTTAGATGCTCAGGAAGTGCAATCCAGTTGAGAGCTCCCAATGGGGACAGAGTCATGGTCAACTACTACAGTACCTCAGGTAAGCTTGGAAACCCTCCCCCATCCTCTCTCCTTTCCTTTCCCTTTCTTTCCTCCCTCTCTCTCCCCCCTTCCCTCCCTCCCTTCTCTCACTCTTTGTTCTTTCTTCTCTCTTCTCACTTTACTTTGTGGCGTTTGGGCGGTAGTACTAGAGTTTAACCTTGAGCTGGAAGGCCATCACTACTACTTGAGCCACATACCAGGTACACTAGGAACTTTTCTTAAAAGAATTTGTAAACTGTTAGAAGGTTAGCAGGAATCTCCAATTATACTTCTTTGCAATATCCATTAGATATTAAATAAAGGAGAAAGAAATGTTTTCCTTAGGGACAGGTGTAGCTCAGCAGAAGAGAGCTTGCCTTGCACACACAAGGCCTTGGATCTGATTCCTGGCACCATGAAAAGCATAAAACTAAAACTAGAAATATTTTTCCATATGGACACACCAGCCATGAAGACTTTGCAGGATAACACAAAACAAAACTCCAAGTGGGACAAATATGTCTAAAGTAAATCCCAACATCATTCATGCCTATTACAGATAATGCTCCTTATATGTTGAGATAAAAATATTCACATGATTACATCACTTTCTCTTCAATGTCCTTCAAAATTCCTATTCTTTTTAATGTTAATATCTTTATTTAAAAAACTTTATATCACATTTTATTAAATTATACTAAACAACAAGGTATTTATTTGGCCAGCAGTATTTTCTTTGTGGGAATCTTATTTAAAACCAATTTTTAGGATGTGATAAGCAGCATGGGGGCAAGAGGCATGAACATGTGGCATAATAAATATAATTTCCCATTCCAAATACAATGTGGATCTAAGGGTAGTGGCTGGAAGCCAGCCTGGGCAGGAAGGTCCATAAGACTTATATGCCAGAAGGGCAGACCACTGAGCAAAAAAGGTCAGGGACAGCACCCAGGCCCTAAGCTCTAGGACCTGTATACATGAGCATGTGTGCACACACACACACACCTTAAAATTCCCAGTGTCTTTTTAGTTTCAAATAAATACCTATTATGAGAGTAAGGGTGGAAAACACTCCCTACTCCCAAGCCCTCTAAGCAAATAAACTCAGGAATAGCACCCAGGCCCTGAGTTCATGCCACAGGACTAGCACCAAAAAAAAGTAAATGGATGTTTTTCTTAAAGGAATATATTGGTATGGTTAGTATATTCAAATATGAATACTTTTTTGTTTTTATTGCAGTGCTGGGAATTGAACCCAAGGTCTCACACCTGCTATGCATGTACTCTACCACTGAGCCACATTTTTTTTTTTTAATAAATGACATTTATTTGGGTCATTATAAGATCATTTACTGACATTTATAGCTGACTGCAAACTATAACATTCAGAAGAAACTACAAGCCTCTTTTTATCCCCATTTTTGGGGGGCTGGAGGGAGTGAGGTTTAAGCCACACCTCCAGCCATGTTTTAATTGGTTGTGTGCATGTGTACATGTGTGCATACATGCATACATATGCGCAAATGTGTATGTGCATGCTGAACTCGGATTCCTGCTCTTTCTCACAGCTTTCTGTTGGACATTCCAACACTTGAGCAACACCTCCAGCCCAGAATTTTGCTGGTTAAGTAAGTAGAGATAGTCATGAACAGTTCTGTTTGGGATGGCTTCAAAACATACCCTTCAAGACTGAGATCCTGAGATCCTGATCCTGAGTCACTAGGGTTACAGCTCTGAGCCATCGGTGCTCAGCCTCACTGGCTATGTTTATGAAGGTGTCTCTCCTCCTGGGTGAGCACCTACACCATTATGTTTGAGAGGGGTCTCTCTTCTAGCCTAGATGAGCACTTGGACCATTATACACCACTTTTAGGCTTATTGTAGTTGTTTGGATCTGCTACTCCATCTAGCTTCCCTCAGTTGAGATGGGAGTCTTGTGGATTTTTTTGTCCCAGCTGGCCTTGAACCTCAACCTTCCCAATCACAGAGCACATGTAGGTTAAGATAGCAGGTTTGTGCCACTGTGCCCAGTTATGGGTTGAGAAGGGGTTCTGAAAACTTTTCTGCCTGGTCTGACCTCAAACCACAATTCTCCCACTGTTAACCTCCCAAGAGGCAGGATTATAGGTATGATCCACTGAACCTGCTTTTTCTGTTCATGATTGATGACACATGCTAACAAAGGCCAAGAAAAGGTAGAATTCTTACAGGATAAACAGTGGGATTATTCATGACAGAAATTCTCTTCTCTATGCTTCTTTCATGCAAACTAGCTTGCAAGAGAGGAGGGTAAAGAGATTGTGGAAATTCATCTATAATCCAGTCTAAATAGGCATTGAGAGCAAAGGGTCCGTATGTAGAACGGGAATGCACTGCTTGGAATTTCCAACCATGTGGGATTCTCAATTACTGTGGTTAGCTAACAACCAGGTTGGATTTCACAAACATGAGACAGATCTTTTGAAGTAGAAGGACTGACCTTAAAAGATATTCCAGTTTAGTCCCATTACTTTACAAAAAAAATTTTTTTGAGGACTTAGAATGACACGGGTATGCATTGTATTCTGTTCTAATTATCCACTGCTCTATAACAAACCATCCAAAACATGTAGTGCTTAAAACAGCAGCAATCATGTATTAGCTCTCCTCACTGTAGGCTCAGCGATGGCTCCTCAGGCAGTTAAGGCTAAATGGTCATTGTGGCTAGTCATCTCAAAGACTTCTTTATTCATGTCTGGTAGGTGGGACCTCAGCTAGGCTATCAGTCCTGTGTGTACTCTTGGCCTCTCCACGTCTAGAGACAAGAAAATCTTGTTGCAACCATTTTGGAACACCCAATTTTCATAGACATACTTCCTACGTGGTTCTGAGGACTCTGTAAAGTCCTAACATGGTACTTATGCTACTCTGTAAGGCTCTCTACCTAGTTATGGTCTAGTTCTTCCATTATTCTATGACCTACTTTAAATAATTTAGATAATTTTAAGCAGTTCTGGAATTTAGGAGACATATAAATTGTTTTCACTTGTTGAGTCAATGAAGAATTGAAATGAGACTTTAGGTCAGATATTATTTTAAGAATGTTTCTATACACACACACATATGGACAAAAAATATGGAAAGTAAGTATTAAATTCATGAAGGAAAGGGCAAAGATAAAACGTTTCTCTTAGAGAAGAGCTTATATTTTGGTGTGCGTATCTTGCCAGTACTGGGGCTCAAACTCAGGGCACTCTCCCTTGGCATTCTGCTCAAGGCTAACACCAAGTGAGCCGTATCTCTACTTTCTCATATTTTTAAAATTTTTATTGTTATTATAAAGGTGATTCAGAGAGGGGTTACACTTACAGTAAGGCAAACAAAGAGTGCTATCTACTAAAGCCACTAAGATGGGTTAACTCAAGACTATTAGCTTTTAGAACTGTGGCTTTTTTTTTTTGTCAGTTGTGAGGCTTGAACCCTGGGTCTAGGTGCTGTACCTTAGCTCTTCAGCTCAAGACTAGCGTTCTACCACTTGAGCCACAGAGCCACTTCCGGTTTTCGGGTGGTTTATTGGAGATGGGAATCTCACGGACTTTCCTACCTGAGCTAGCTTTGAACCGTGATCCTCAGATCTCAGCCTAGGATTACAAGCTAGGATTACAAGCGTGAGCCACCAGAGCCTGGCTTGACTTTTATGTTTCACTAATAAATGTATTCTCAGATTTGATCAGCTTATCTTCAAGTAAGCACATGCTACTAACTTAAACATGATATATAATAGCTCAAAGTGTATCAATATAATCAAAATAACTCATGGGTTTTTTTCACAAAATTGGTAGTATATTTCATGACATGTACCTTTAAAAGGAAGTGTATGTATATGATCACTATTGCTAAGTATGCCAAACCACTCTGTGAAATTATTGGACTCAAGTACATACACTTTAAAAGTATACTTATTCATATATTATATATTTTGTGTTATTTTTTGATACAATCATTGAAGTCCAAATTATTACCACTATGTAATCAACTTCTTTCTCTCTCTCTCTCAGAATATATAACCAAGATGTTACAAAACTGTACAAATCAAAATTAGTTAAGCTGTTCCCTGACAACTCACATATGTATCCAACCATCTAAAGTGCTATCTTAAGAACACTGTGCTTTGTGGTTTACTATCTGTAACCATTTCACTACTATACCAGATATTTATCAGTCCTTAATATGTTAAGAATACATAAATTCTGGTTTGTATCATGTCCTTCACATGGACTCATTAACCATGTGTCTCTGCAGACAAGGACTGATGTTCATGAGGCACACTTACCAATTAACACCTGGCCACTCTTCATAGCAGACCCTCCAGGCAGCAGGCCGTGGACCACAAGCCTCTCTCCACTGCCCTGTTTTCCAATTCTTCTCCAACTCCACTTGTTCTGATGGATAATTCCAAACAGTACTTCCAGAAGTTTAAGCTGCTCTTTGGCTTTGCTGACAGTTAATTTTTTGGGATTTACATAAATATTCACATCTTTATGCATCTGTTGGACAATGATACCTGCCTTCTGATGGGACTGATGCTTTAGAATGGATACCGGCCCATTATCATTGCTATTTTTTTTATTGTAGCACTTGGGTAAAAGTCTTTTACCTTTTAAAATTTTAGTAAACTGTTTGAGTTTGGGTTGATACTTTTTTCTTTCCTTGTAATTATCTTCCTCAATGATAATCTCATTTTCACTGAATCTGACATGGTTCACAGTCGATGTCTCAGGAAAAATGCTTTCTTCTTCATCTTCACTCAATTCCAAATAAAACAGCTCACCACTTTTTTGCACACTGTCCAGCCACTCAGGTTCAAAATCACTATGCAAAATTTAAAAATGATAACCATAATATCAATCCAATGTAAGAAAGACAGTTCTATTCTCTTATTAGGGAGTTATGATCAGCTTTACAGATAAGGAGGCAGAAGGGGTGGAAGTTATCTGATTTTTTAAAATTCTTTTCGCTTCTAATTCATTTCCTTAAAATGCATTTTGTAGACTCCTGAAGAATGGAGACACAATGTTGGGAACTGCGTAAGTTTGCGGCAGGCAGGCATGGGACCCCAAGCCCAGATCCTCCCAATCATTTGGATTCTACAGATCCCTCCCTCATATAACCTCCAAGAACTGTACAACTGTGGGTGGGTTAGGCTCAGTTGCCAAGTATTTATGCCTTCTTGTTCTGAGCACTGGGCCTGATCAGCCACTAATAGAATCAATTGCTAATAGAAGGGCTGATTGTGCATTTCTGAGCTACTTTCACTATAGAAGCTTCCCTTCTTTGTGTACTGGGAACCAATGCTGGCTACAGGGCACTTCACAGGCTGAGCCCTGCAGTTTGTGTATCTGAGGACATCAAGCCTCCAAGTCTAGGCATGACCTATTAATGTACGAGACAATAGAGCACACAGAGGCTTGAGTCCTACCTGGGTAGGCAGAGAACTTCCTAGTTCTCTTAAGCATTTTCCCTGCTGAACAGTTCACTCCCTGTGTAGGGGAGAAGGTTATGGAATCACATGATTCAGTGTCTGTGCTCAGGGAAACACTCTATTACTGAGTATACAGAATATATAAAGAGCTAAAAAAAAAATTAACATCAAAGAAACAAACAACCCAGCAAGTGGACAAATGACTGGAACAGATACTTCTCCAAGAAGTACAAATGGCCAATAAACACATTTAAAAAGTCAACATCCTTGAAGGAAATGTAACTAAAACACCTGAAAGAATGTCAATCATGGAGAAAAAAACATCAAATACTGGGAGGGGAAATACTTATACACTGATAGTAGAAATACAAGTTAGTGCAACCACTGTGGAAATTAGTATGAAGACTCTTCAAGCTAAAAATCAAACTAGACATTGTCACGTTAAGCAAAATAAGACAGACTGAGAAAGACAAATATTCTTTGTTTTCATATGTGAAAAATAAGCGACATGAGTGCAATACAGACACTATTTGGGGAGGGAAAGAGCAGAAATAAAGCCTTCCTCTCTCCCACTGTTTATCCTGGGTATTTCTACACAAAGATCAAAAGCTGACTGAAAGTAGAAATTTATATGGATCAAGAGACATACAGCCAGGTGCCAGTGGCTCACATCTGTAATCCTAGCTACTCAGGGGGCTGAGAGGTAAGGATCATGGTTTGAAACCATCCCAGGAAGGAAAGTCCATGAGATGCTTACCTGTAGCTCAAGTGATACAGTTTGAGCCTCGAGCAAAAGGAGCTTAGGGACAGTGCCCAGGTTAAGAGTTCAAGGCCCAGGACCAGCCAAAAAACAAAAACAGGTACATACAAATTTAAATAATAGATTATAGTTATCTGCTTTATAATTTTACCCTTTTAGTTTGGTATGCTGTTTGTATTAGCAGTAAGCAATCCCAAGAAATATTTTTCCACTTACTCAACATAAATACCTGACTTGCTGGGAGCCGATGGCTCAGGCCTGTAATCCTAGCTACTAGGAAGGGTGAGATCTGAGGATGGTGGTTCAAAGCCAGCCCGGGCAGGAAAATCCATGAGACTCTTATGTCCAATAAACCACTCAGAAAACCGGAAGTGGCGCTGTGGCTCAAGTGGTAGAGCGCTAGCCTTGAGCTGAAGAGCTCAGGGACAGTGCCCAGGCTCAGAGTTCAAGCTCCATGACCGACTAAATAAGTAAATAAATAAATAGCTCACTTAAATCCTGAAATTTGAATAGAAGACAACCTTTTGGATATAATTCAAAGATCCATGGAGCTGATGGGATGGATATTGGAGGATGGCACTCAGCTGTAGCAAATAATAGTAACAGTGGTAAACACAAGTGGTGAAGGAGTGAGTTGGAGAGAGTAAGAGAGAACTCCAAACGCAAGTAGCCCCAGTGCCACCCACCCATCGATCGCCTAAAAAATAAAACCCAGAAAAAGACATGATCAAGTAGCCAAAATTCAAGTTCTGAAGCAGAAATTAAGACTGCTATAGAAGGACAGATGCTAAAGTAAGTCTGAGAGAGATGAGGGAAGGATCTAGAAGAAGCACTTAGTTGGACCTCAGTGATTTTAACAAGTGAAAACAGGAAGAAAGAAGGCTCAAACAGAGGAGCCAAGTACACGAATCTGTAGGTGTGAAAGAACATGGCTAGTGTAAAACGAAGTGCAGGCGCTGGGAAGGTGGCTCCGCGGGAGCGCGCTGGCCTCGGGCTGAGGAGCTGAGGACAGCGCCCAGGCCCGAGTTCAGGCCCCACGACCCACAAAAAACAAAAATAAAAAAAAGAAGTGCACATTTCGTGTGTCCGAAACACAAGTTGCTTTGAAGATGCAGAGTAACGCCAGGATCCCGAGGCTCACGCCTCTAACCCTAGGTGCTCTAGAGGCTGCTATCTGAGGACCATGGGCCGAGGCCAACCCTGGCGGGAATGCCCACGACGCGCTCATCTCCAGTTAACCTCCAAAAGCCTACGGTGCAGAGGGAGCAGAAAACTCCTCAGGACTGCACCCAGGCCCCGTCCAGCCCCGGGGCTTTGCACGCATGCGCGCGCGCACACGGGGGAAACAAGGGGAGCGCCGGGCACGCGCACGCCACGCAAGGCCGGGCTAGAAGAGGGTGCGAAGCTACAGCTGGAGCCACGGCGAGACCCAGCTACCAGCCCTGCGTGCTCTCCGCACAGAGCGGCCCGGCGCGGGCGCACGCCCGCCATCCCAGCTGCTCAGGACGCGGTTCGAAGCCAGCCCGGGCAGGCACGCTCCGGACGCCCGTCACAGCGCCCGCCGAGACCAAGAAGGCCCGGTCCGCGCCCGGAGCGGGCGGAAAACGGAAATCACCTTACAACAAGGCCTCACTGCAGAACGGGACTCCGCCGGCCCGGCTCGGCCCCACCTCCGGCCAGCGAGCCCGCCCGGCCCGGCCCCCCCGCCCGGCACGGCCAGAGCCCGCCCCGCCCGCCCGGCCCCACCGCCCCGGCCCCACCTCCGGCCAGCGAGCCCGCCCCGCCCGCCCCGGCCCCACTGCCCCGCCCGGCCCCCCCCCCCCCCCCCCGCCACGCCCGGCCCCACAGCCCCGGCCCCACCTCCGGCCAGCGAGCCCGCCCCGCCCGGCCCGGCCCGGCCCGGCCCGGCCGCAGACCCTTACGTGGAGCCGCTGCCCGCGGAGGTGTCCGAGCCCCAGACGCTGTCCGCGTCCTCCGAGTCACGGTTCTCGTCCTCGTCCCGCGCGTCCGGGCTCCGACGCGTGCAAGCCGCCGCCGCGGACGCCATGCTCGGGACGCAGGCCCCGAGGGTCCGCGCCGGGCTCGTCCCCGGCCGCCAACGGCCACGTGACTCAGGCGCCGCGCTGCTATTGGCGGCTGCCCGGTTGCCGGGGAACGGAGACGCGGCGACCGCCCCGCCCCCCCCCCTCCTCCCCATTCATCCCGTCTCCCTCCTCCCCTCCTCCTCCCCTCCCTCTCCTCCTCCCCTTCCTCCTCCCCATTCATCCCGTCTCCCTCCCCTCCCCTCCTCCCCTCCCCGCCTCCCCTCCCCGCCTCCTCGCGCCCGCCCCTCCCCCTCTCCTCCCCGCCCCCTCCCCCGCCCTCTCCTCCTCCCCTCTCCCTCCTCCTCCTCCCACGCCCTCCCCTCCCCTCTCCCTCCCCTCCCCGCTGCGGACTGGGCGCTTCTTGACTAGGAAACATCCGCTGGAGGGCGGTGGGCAGCTGCGTTTTCCCTTGGGAGTGGGGCGCGGACGCCGGTGCTCCGGTAAGGACGAGGGGACGGAGCCCCGGAGCCACCGACCTCGCTAGAGACCCGCCACGGGAGCGCCCCACGGCGTCCACGGCGGGGAAACCGAGGCCCCAGCCACGGAGCGCCCACGGCGGGGAAACCGAGGCCCCAGCCACGGAGCGCCCACGGCGGGGAAACCGAGGCCCCAGCCACGGAGCGCCCACGCGCCCACGGCGGGGAAACCGAGGCCCCAGCCACGGAGCGCCCACGCGCCCAGGCCGGCCTTGTCGCCCTTGGCCACGTGGCGGTCCGGCCGCGCCCGGAGGAGGCCGCCACCCCCCGCCGCCTGCCGCACCGGGAAGCCCCCAGGCCGCGCCGCCACGGGCCGCCGGCTGCTGCGCTCGCCAAGGGGCGTCGGAAATGGGGTGAGCCGAGTGCGGGCCGCCACCGCAGCCCCGCGTCCTGTCCTGTCCAATGGCGTCATCGTCCCGCGTCCTGTCCCGTCCAATGGCGTCAGCACCCCACATTCTGTAAAACAGCGTCATCGCCCCACGTCCTGTCCCATCCAACGGTGTCCTCGCCCCGCGTCCTGTCCAATGGCGTCATCGCCCCACGTCCTGACCTGTCCAATGGCGTCATCGCCCCGCGTCCCGTCCCTCGGCGTCATCGCCCCGCGACCCGGCCCACGGGCGTCAACGCCCCGACGGCGGCGCGCGTTCCCGGCGCCTCCTTGACACGTGAGCCGCCGCGGCGTCGAGGCCGCTCCCGGAAGCGTGGCGCGACGGGGCCTGCGGCTGAGTGCCCGCCGCCCTCGCAGGCGTCCCCGGCGGCGTCCCCGGGCGCCTCGCTCCCGCCTGCCCGGCCCAGCTCCTCCGGAGAGGAGCCCGGAGCCTCCCGGTCCCGCCCCACCCGCCCGACGACCTCCGGGTGCTGCCTCCTGCCACTAGGCATCCTCTTTCCCCCCTTTTCCTCTGCTTTTTTGCCAGTCCTGGGCTTGAACTCAGGGCCGCCTCCGGCCTTTTCCCTGCGTGCGGCTCTGAGGAATCGAACCCAAGGCTTCGCGCAGGCTCGGCAAGCGCGCTACCCCTTCCCAGCCCCCCCTAACCAGTCTGTTCTCATACATAGCTCATAAAGGGCTAAGTAATATCAGACTGTCTTGTTTATAAATTGTTTAGAAATAATATATCTGTATTCCCCGCTAAATGACAACTAGATGGCAAAATATTCTCCTTTTCTAATAAAGGTCTTTAACCTTTTGTAAGATTGAACTGAAGCAAAAAAAAAAAAAAAGCAAAAAAACCCCTGGTTAAACGGTAATTCCTTTGCTCAACTTCTTACAGATAATAAAAATTAATCAAACTTGTATCTTCTACAAAGTTTTAACACTCTTTGATCTATTGGAGAGAATGAAGAAAAGTTTGTGATTTCATTTAGAGTCTTTATATAATACTCCATTCCAGAACTGGTAATTACAAGACTTAAAAGTTTTAGACTGGGATATATTCTTATTTTCTAAAGACCCACCATCTTCTGAAGCCTGTATGTTTCGTTTAGCTCAGAAGAGACATGAGGTCCTTATTTCCATAGATTATAATCAGGGAAACAATAGAATGAAATAAAATATACTAGAGATAAGACATAATTAAATATTTACCATCTGTAGCAGGTGCAAGAGCTCTTTCCCCTGGTAGCAACAGGAGCCAGGGATGGGCAATAAATGAAAACTGGACCACAGGAGGTTGCATTCATTTAAAGCTATAAATCACAAGGCAAACACTCCATAAAATGTAGTTTCATTAGATTCCAGTTAATAGTGCTTTAACTGTGAACAAAGAACTAGTACTTTATGAATTATGTAGTATAATGAAAGCCACTGTCCCTGAGCTCTTCAGCTCAAGGCAAGTGCTGTACCACTTTAGCCACAGTGCCACTTCTGGCCTTTTCTGCTTATGTGGTGCTGAGGAATCGAACCCAGGGCTTCATGAATACAAGGCAAGCACTCTACCACTGAGCCACCTTCCCAGCCCAAAGCCACAACTTTTTTTTAAAAAAAAATTGTGAATAAATGACTTTGTAAAGCAGCAAACTATTTTAAAACTAGAATTTTAGCCAGGTGCTGATGGCCCTCACCTTTAATCCTAGCTACTCAGGAGGCTGAGATCTGAGGACTGCAGTTCAAAGCCAGCCCTAGAAGGAAAGTCCATGAGACTCTTATGTCCAGTTAATCACCCAAAAGGTGGAGGGGGAGCTGTGGCTCAAGTGGTAGAGTGATAGCCTTAAGCAGAACAGCTCAGAAACAGTGCCTAGGATCTGAGTTTAAGCCCCAGGACTGGCACACAATGAACACAATGCACAGGCCATGATAAGAACTTTCTGAGCAGAGTTCCGGGGGCTCAACAAACTGACAATGAAATGTAAAAATGGGATTGCATCAAACTGGAAAGTGTCTGTACAGCAAAAGACATAGTTATTAAGCTAAAAATACAGCCTACAATGTGGGAGATCTTTGCCCTTTGACAAGTGCCTAATATCCAAAATACACAAGGAGACAAGGGCCTAATATCCAAAATACACAAGGAGCTAAAGAAACTGCCCACCCCCATTAATAACCCAAAAATAAATGGAAAAAAGGAGCCAGAGACTTTTCAGAAGAAAAATGGCCGCTAAATAGAGGAAATGCTCAACATCCCTAGCCATAAAGAAAATGCAAATCAAAACTATATGGGAGAAAATGAGGGAGAGAGTTGTACTGTTTGATAAGAAATGTATTCATTGATAAGAAATGTACTTGTGTAACTGTAACCCCTCTATAGGTCACCTTTACGACAAAAGTAAATTAAATTTAAAAATAACTATTTAGATTTCATCTTACCCCAGTTAGATTGGCAGCATCTAGAAAACAAACACAAACAAATCTTGGTGGGGATTCTGGGGGAAAAGGAACCCTGTGGCACTGTTGGAGGGAATGTAAACTAGTGCAACCACTCTAGAAGGCAGTGTGAAGATTCCTGAAATATAGAAACCACTTTTGGGCATCTACCTAGAATGTTACAAGTCAGGATATGGTAAAGACACCTATACATCCATGTTCATTATGGCAATATTCATGACATAACCAAGGTATAGAACTAGCCCAGATGCCCTACAACAGATGAATGGGTCAAGAAAATAAGATATATAGATAGAAATAGAGAGATAGAGAGTTAGATAAGAGTTCTATTCATCTATTAGAAAGAACAATGATATATCATTTGCAGGGAATTAGACCTAAAAAAATTATGTTAAATGAAGTAAGTCAGGCTCAGAGACAAACTTCACTTTTTGTTGTTGGATATTGGTCTTGAACTCAGGGCCTGGGTGCTGTCCCTGAGCTTTTTCACTCAAGGCTAGTGTTCTACTACTTGCACCACAGCACCAGTTCTGGTTTTCTGGTGGTTAATTGCCGATAAGAGTCCAATGCACTTTCCTGCCTGGTTGGCTTTGAACTGTGATCATCAGATATCATCCTCTTGAGTAGCTAGAATTACAGGCATGAACCACTGGCACTTGGTATATCACATGTTTTTGCTCACATGTAGAAGGTAGGTCTAAAATGCAAACATATATAATGTATGTAGTTTTATGCATATACACACAAACTGACTATAAGATGGCATGTCTAAGTGGAGGAGTCCAAACACAATGCCCCTGAGCAACTAACTAATGAACTGTTTATCAGAAGAACATCAGGGGAAGTAGAAACATGTTGGAGTAGGGTGGAAAAGGAGGGACAAATGGAGGAAGGAAGGGTGACCGAATACAGTCGTATTTAATGAATGCTATGTAAAAACTGAACTATGCAACTTGAAGGTATAGAGTGGGGGAGAACGATGGAAGGGTTGATATCTGTCAATATGCAGTTTACTCGAAACCTGACTTATGGAATTGTAACCTCTTTGTACAGCTACTTAATGATGAAATTTTAAAAATATGCCAGGAACTGATATTGTTTGTGAGAACTGATAGATAGATGAGTATGATTTTAAGGTTAAGTTCTCAAATTTCTGTTAAATTATATTTAAAATATTGTATGCAGGCAGAGTACATTTTATTAAATAGGAATGTGTGTGAATACAACTTCATCAAATGCAAGAAACTTCCATGGATGTCCTAAGTTTTAAACAAGCGTTTATGAAAATACTGAACAATAAAGTCTGTAAAGTCTGTAACACAAAACAACGCAGTGCCAAAGCACAAAGATTGTTACCTACTGTGAAAAAGAAATGCACTCTTTCCCCGGCCCCCTGAACCCCCTGGTGATGGCAATGCAAAGGGGAGCAGAGGAGGCACCTACCGTTTCCGCGTCCCCGCTTCCATGGGCTCCTGGCGGAGGAAGCGACCCCTTCTCCAGCCGCCCCGCGCCTCTGCGCCTGCAGACCGGGTGGTGCTTTGGCGCTGCAACTGCTGCTCACCAAGCTGGGACGTTTACCGTTTAAAACCTGACAAATGCAGGCGCCGAGCTTGGGCTGCGAGTGGGCTTCTGGAAGGCTTCGTGGACTTTTCTACGGAGCAAGGGTCCTCGGGTGCGGGTGCGTCCCCCGGTGGTGCCAACGACTGCGAACGGGCTTCGGACCGGTGAGGCCAGCCGGGCCCCGCCCTCCGGGGCGAGCAGCAGCTCCGGGCTCTGCGCCAAGACCTGCCCGTCACCAAGCGCTGCGCGGGGACGCGGCCGGGACCCGCCACCCGGGACCCCCGGGCCCGGGACCCCTCCACCCCGGGACCCCTCACCCCGGGACCCCCACCTCGAGACCCCTCACCCCGGGACCCCTCCATCCCGGGACCCCCCCCACCCGGGGATCCCTCACCCCGGGACCCTCACCCCGGGACCCTCACCCCGGGACCCCTCACCCCCTCACCCCGGGACCCTCACCCCGGGACCCTCACCCCCTCACCCCGGGACCCTCACCCCGGGACCCTCACCCCCTCACCCCGGGACCCCTCACCCCGGGACCCCTCACCCCCTCTCCTCAGGACCTCTCCACCCCGGGACCCCTCACCCCCTCACCTCGGGACCCCTCACCCCGGGACCCCTCACCCCCTAACCCCGGGACCCCTCACTCCGGGACCCCTCACCCCGGGACCCCTCACTCCGGGACCCCTCACCCCGGGACCCCTCACCCTGGGACCCCTCACCCCCTCTCCTCAGGACTTCTCCACCCCGGGACCCCTCACCCCGGGACCCCAACACCCCGGGACCCCTCACCCCGGGACCCCTCACTCCGGGACCCCTCACTCCGGGACCCCTCACCCCGGAACCCCTTACCCTGGGACCCCTCACCCCCTCTCCTCAGGACCTCTCCACCCCGGGACCCCTCACCCCGGGACCCCAACACCCCGGGACCCCTCACCCCGGGACCCCTCACTCCGGGACCCCTCACCCCCTCTCCCCGGGACCCCTCACCCCCCTCTCCCCGGGACCCCTCCACCCGGGACCCCTCACCCCCTCACCCCGGGACCCCTCACCTCCTCTCCCCGGGACCCCTCACTCTGGGACCCCTCACCCCCTCACCCCGGGACCCCTCACCCCCCCACCCCGGGACCCCTCACCCCGGGACCCCTCATCCCAGGACCTCTCCACCCCGGGACCCCTCACCCCGGGACCCCTCACCCCTCACCCCGGGACCCCTCCACCCCGGGACCCCTCACCCCGGGACCCCTCACTCCGGGACCGCTCACCCCGGGACCCCCCCACCCCGGGACCGCTTACCCCGGGACCCGCCCCGGCCCCGCGGTGGCTCCGCTCTCCCGAGCCACCGCCCCACTCGGGTTCACTTCCCGCCGTGGCCCGAGCCTCCCCCGGAGCCGGTCGGCCGCTTCTGGAGCCGGTGTCCGGGGCGGGGCGACCGGGTCTGGAAGAGCCGAGCCGCTCCTCCTCCTGCGGGCAACCGCGCTCGGCTGCACCTGGGCCAGGACCGGTCCCCCGCGCCTCGCTCCAACCCCCCGGCCTCCCGGACCGGCGCGCACTGACCTGCGGGGCATGGGCGCGGGGATGCCGACCCTGCACGCGAGACATGCCTGCCAGGATGCGGAGCGGGCGGTGCAGACCCGGCCCGGGGGGCGGGCACCCGGCTTGGAGTTGAAGACGGACCTGGGGGCAGAGACAGAGCTGGGGGTGCGGAGACAGAGCTGGGGGCCGGAGACAGAGCTGGGGGCGGAGACAGAGCTGGGGGGGTGGAGACAGAGCTGGGGGCGGAGACAGAGCTGGGGGCGGAGACAGAGCTGGGGGGGTGGAGACAGAGCTGGGGGGCGGAGACAGAGCTGGGGGGCGGAGACAGAGCTGGGGGGCGGAGACAGAGCTGGGGGCGGAGACAGAGCTGGGGGCGGAGACAGAGCTGGGGGCGGAGACAGAGCTGGGAGGCGGAGACAGAGCTGGGGGCGGAGACAGAGCTGGGGGGCGGAGACAGAGCTTGGGGGCGGAGACAGAGCTGGGGGGCGGAGACAGAGCTGGGGGCGGAGACAGAGCTGGGGGCGGAGACAGAGCTGGGGGCGGAGACAGAGCTGGGGGGCGGAGACAGAGCTGGGGGTGGAGACAGAGCTGGGGGGCGGAGACAGAGCTGGGGGGCGGAGACAGAGCTGGGGGGCGGAGACAGAGCTGGGGGCGGAGACAGAGCTGGGGGGCGGAGACAGAGCTGGGGGCCGAGACAGAGCTGGGGGCGGAGACAGAGCAGCCCCTGCAGTCCCAGGCTGCGCCCCATACTCTCCATCCACCGCGTGCCTGTGACCACGAGGCCCCGCCCCAGGCCACCCTCCGGCAGGAAGCGGGGCCGCCGTCGGGGGCCGGGGTGGGGCGGGGCGGGGCGGGGCTGGGGCCTGGGGCGGGGCGGGGCTGGGGGCTGGGGCTGGGGCTGGGGCTGGGGCTGGGCTGGGGCTGGGGCTGGGGCTGGGGCTGGGGCTGGGGCTGGGGCGGGGCTGGGGCTGGGGCGGGGCTGGGGCTGGGGCGGGGGTGGGGCTGGGGCTGGGGCTGGGGCTGGGGCTGGACGGGCTGGGGCGGGGCTGGGGCTGGGGCGGGGCTGGGGCTGGGGCTGGGGCTGGGGCTGGGGCTGGGCTGGGGCTGGGGCTGGGGCTGGGGCTGGGGCTGGGGCTGGGGCTGGACGGGCTGGGGCGGGGCTGGGGCTGGGGCTGGGCTGGGGCTGGGGCTGGGGCTGGGGCTGGACCGGCTGGGCTGGGGCTGGGGCTGGGGCTGGACCGGCTGGGCTGGGGCTGGGGCTGGGGCTGGGGCTGGGGCTGGGGCTGGGGCTGGACCGGCTGGGCTGGGGCTGGGGCTGGGGCTGGGCTGGGGCTGGGCTGGGGCTGGGGCTGGGGCTGGGGCTGGGGCTGGGGCTGGGCTGGGGCTGGGGCTGGGGCTGGGGCTGGACCGGCTGGGGCTGGGGCTGGGGCTGGGGCTGGGCTGGGGCTGGGCTGGGGTTGGGGCTGGACCGGCTGGGGCTGGGGCTGGGGCTGGGCTGGGGCTGGGCTGGGGCTGGGGCTGGGGCTGGGCTGGGGCTGGGGCTGGGATGGGCTGGGGCTGGACGGGCTGGGCTGGGGCTGGGGCTGGGGCTGGACGGGCTGGGGCGGGGCTGGGCTGGGGCTGGACGGGCTGGGCTGGGGCTTGGGCTGGGGCTGGACGGGCTGGGCTGGGGCTGGGGCTGGGGCTGGGGCGGGGCTGGGGCTGGGGCTGGGGCTGGACGGGCTGGGAAGGGGCTGGGCTGGGGCTGGGGCGGGGCTGGACGGGCTGGGCTGGGGCTGGGGCGGGGCTGGGGCTGGGGCTGGACTGGCTGGGGCGGGGCTGGGGCTGGGGCTGGGGCGGGGACGTCACACTGCTCACCTGTGGTCAGTGCACCTGACAGTCCTCAGGAACCTGGGAGGACGTCACACTGCTCACCTGTGGTCAGTGCACCCGACAGTCCTCAGGGGCCTGGGAGGACGTCACACTGCTCACCTGTGGTCAGTGCACCTGACGGTCCTCAGGAACCTGGGAGGACGTCACACTGCTCAGCTGTGGTCAGTGCACCCCGACAGTTCTCAGGCCTGCATGAGGAGGTTGGCACTGGGCCTGGCTTCCGGGGTTCCTGAGCCGAGGACATGTTGAGGCAGGCATCAGGGTGGACATTTCTCTGTCTGCTTGCCCCAGGAGGGCTGGATCCCTTTCTCCCGCCAGGCTGCTCCTCCAGAGACAGAGGGAGGCAGCAGTGACTGTGGTGCTTTAGGCAGCTGTGGGGTGCCGTCCCCCTCTGTCCCCAGAAACACGCAGAACCCCAGCTCATTCCAGGTCTGTGCCCAGCAGAGCCCAGACACCCTGCAGAGGGCTGCTTGTGAGGAAGCTGGCCACAGTCAGAGGACTGAGCACTTCGGGGCATTTGTCTCTCTCCCATTCTGGGCAAGCAGCAAGCTGTCCTGAAAGTTCTAGAACGCTGAGTTGGCCAACTGCTGCATGTCCACATTGAGAAAGGTGGATGAAAGCCCCTGTTGCTGACTGTTGCTGCGCACAGACCAGACCCTCCTGAGAAGGGTCACTCCACACTGGTCAGAGGCCCTCATGTTGATGGCTCAGGAGGCCCCTGGTCAATCCTCAGCCCCGTGGGGAGGGTCTCTAACCTTAGCATCCTGACACCCGGCCTCTTTCTTCTCTTTTCACCCTTGTGGGTTTGCCCCAGGCCTCTCTGAGAAGCAGCGTGTGGATACACAGCCTGTTCTACCCTCTCCCCTGTAAAAGGCCAGCCTGGGCTCAGTGGACACGGGCGAAACGCCACGACCAGCTGGAACAGCCTCCTCACGAACCTTCCTGAGTCACTTTCCCCACTGAGTTCACAAGGGACGTCTTGGCTGTTCCAAGCACAGGTGACCCAAGCGCTGGGATCCTGCGATCCAGCATCAGCAGCGTAGAGGCTCACCAGCTTCAGAATATCATACCTCTGTTTCGTGTCCTAATTTCCCCACTGGTCCCAGGAGGTGGAGAGCTGAGGTCAGGGATCCGACA
Source organism: Dipodomys spectabilis (assembly GCF_019054845.1). Taxonomy (NCBI): domain Eukaryota; kingdom Metazoa; phylum Chordata; class Mammalia; order Rodentia; family Heteromyidae; genus Dipodomys; species Dipodomys spectabilis. Next base: position 49,797 of record NW_024870995.1, on the reverse strand, counting down.
GACTCAAGTGACCACCTGGCCATGGCTATGTCCTGTGAAGGGCCCTGCCTTCCATAAAGCTTTTTGGGTGAACTTGGGGGAGGCACCGTGGTCTGGAGAGCGTGTGGAAAGAGTGGAACACTTGTGTGTTATTTCTCTAGTGTGGCTCTGACTCACCACTGCAGACTGGGTGGTTTAGAGATCTGTGTTCACAGCTCTGAAGTCCAGCAGCATGGAATCAGTGTCTTCTGGGCCACATTCCCTCAGGAGGTACAAGGCACGGTGAGTTCTAGGTCTTCTCTCAGCTTCTAAACCTGTGAGAGCAGGGTGATGTCTCTACAGAGGATCATCCCTGGGTGCATTTCTGGGACCCAATTTCCCCCTTTTAGGGGCACAGTAACAACAGGAACTGGAGTTGATCTTCCCAGAGCCCATTTCCATGTAAGGTCACATTCACAGGTACCGGGTGATGAGAGCGTCCATATATGAAGTTTGGGAACACAACTCATTACAATGTTCCTGCCTCTCCTGGCAGCCTCTACTTCCCTATTGACCTCGTGACTCCTCTGGGGCCCCATCTCCTTCCTGGCACCCAGCAGATCACTGCTGGCCCTGACTGCTGGCCTGAGCTGACACTGTGAGAATTCAGTGAGAGCTGGTGTAGGGGGAAGGGTCTCCTAGACTGTTAAGGTCCCAGACTGTGTGAGGAAAACTAAGCAGAGAAGTTGACCCTTTACTAAAAACAAAGAGAGGCCATGAAGGGAGACCTTAAAACATATTTCACACGGAATTCCGCCCTATGTCATATTCTGCCAATTAGAACGGTGCCTGCCGTGGGACATTGTGCATCCCACCCCGTGATCGATTGCTTCCTGCTCCAAGGGAGTCGATGCCTCGGTGTGCACATTGTGTATCCTCCTGCAGCTATCTCTGTAATAAAGCTCCTGTAGCTGTCTTTGTAACAACCCCCAGCTTCAAGGATACAGGGGCATATGGCATTATGTTTCTGGAATATACAAACCCCAAGAGTAAGAATATCTGCCTGCTTTATGTGGGGACCCCAAATTTGCATGCCAACTGAAGCCAGAATGATAGGTTAGTTCAAACAGTTCCTAGGAGACAGACTGTAACCCATGGCCACGGACATAAACATGCAACCCTTATGTCTGTACATACAATCCCGTTGGCTACCTGCACGTGCCCAGGCTGGACCTCATGGATGTTGCCTTTAAAAACTATAGCTTGTGGGTTGTTCGGGATCACAGTTTCAGCTTCTGAGTCTGTGTTGCATCCCTGGGTGGTCAGCTATCCATTTCTCCAATAAAGTCATCTTTTTACATGAGGCTGTCTGAGTGGTGGACTCTTTTCCCCGTAACATTGGGATGAGACTGCTCTGGGGTTTGGGACACTAAAGTTTGAAGCAGGACCAAACAGAGGCTAGTCTGTCTTTGGCACTGAGGCTTTGGGACACTTCATCAGGGCTTCAAGTTTTACAGTGTCCTGGGCAGAAGTAGCTGCAGCTACAGGCTAGGAGGAGCGGAGCACTGCAGGGGTGGGGCAGGAGCAGGAAGTGAGCGGTCCAGGGGCCGGCTTGTGGGAGGCCAAGGGTCCTGAGGACAGTGTGCATACCTAGAGCACCATCTGGTGGGAAGCAGTGGTCACTGCACCTCTCTGGTCCTGAGATGAGGAGGCTCATGTGCAGGCCTAGAGCACCATCTGGTGGTAAACATTGGTCACTGCATCCCCTGGACCTGAGAAGAGGAGGATCATGTACACAGCTAGAGCACCATCTGGTGTCAATCAGTGGTCACTGCACCCCCTGGACCTGAGATGAAGAGGACAGTGAACACACCTAGAGCACCATCTGGTGGGGATGAATGGTCACTGCACCCCTCTGGTCCTGAGACGAGGAGGATCGTGTACACAGCTAGAGCACCATCTGGTGGGGATGAGTGGTCACTGCACCCCTTGGTCTTGAGGAAAGGACAGTGAGCATGCCTAGAGCACCCTCTGGTGGGAAACAGCCCTCATTGCACCCCTGGTCCTGAGGAGCAAGGTGCTCACCTGTCTAGCGTGCCCTCCGGTGGGAATCAGCTATCACTGCACCCTAGGTGCTGAGGAGAGGACAGTATGCAAGCCTAGAGCACCCTCTTGTGGGAATCAGTGCTCACTGCATCCTCTGGTTTTGTGGGTGGAGCAGAGCAAGAAGTGAGCAGTGCAGGGGTGGGGCTTGTGGGAGGACCTGGGGTCCTGAGGAGGACAGTACACACACCTAGAGCACCATCCGTTGGGAATCAGTGATCACTGCACCCCTGGCCTGGAGAAGAAGAGCACAGTGTGCACACCTAGAGCGCCCTCTGGCAAGAATCAGTGCTCGCTGCACCCTCAGGTTTTGTGGGCGGAGCAGAGCACGAGAGACGTGGGCAAGATCCCAGAAGTGAGTGGTCCAGGGGCGGTGCTTGTGGACTGGCAGAGCACTAGAAGGGAGGGGCGAGAGCTTGGAAGTGAGGCAGAGCTTGTGGAGGGTCAAAGCTTGAGAGGGATGGGGCAAGTGTGCAAAAGAGAGCAGATCAATGGGGGCTTGTGGAGGGGCAGAGCACGAGAAGGGAGGGGCGAGAGCTTGGAAGTCAGTGGTACAAGGGCGGGGCTTGTGGAAGAGCAGAGCACAGGAGGGGTGTGGCAAGGGAGCAGAAGTGAGGAGTCCGGGGGGGGGGGGCTAGTGGGAGGCCCTGGGGTCCTAGGAGGATGGTGTGCACACCTAGAGCACCATGTGGTGAGAATCAGTGGTCATTGCACCCCCTGGACCTGAGAAGAGGAGGATGGTGCACACACCTAGAGCACCCTCTGGTGGGAATCAGTGTTCACTGCACCCTCTGGTCCTGAGAAGGATGGTGCACACACCTAGAGCGCCCTCTGGTGGGAATCAGTGTTCACTGCACCCTCTGGTCCTGAGAACAGTGCACACACCTAGAGCGCCCTCTGGTGGGAATCAGTGTTCACTGCACCCTAGTCCTGAGAAGGACAGTGCACACACCTAGAGCGCCCTCTGGTGGGAATCAGTGTTCACTGCACCCTAGTCCTGAGAAGGACAGTGCACACACCTAGAGCGCCCTCTGGTGGGAATCAGTGTTCACTGCACCCTCTGGTCCTGAGAAGGATGGTGCACACACCCAGAGCGCCCTCTGGTGGGAAGCAGTGGTCACTGCACCCCCTGGTGGTGAGGAGGACAGTGCACATACCTAGAGCGCCCTCTGGTGGGAAACAGTGGTCAGTGCACCCCCTGGTGGTGAGGAGGACAGTATGCATATCTAGAGCGCCCTCTGGTGGGAAGCAGCCCTCATTGCAGCCAATGTCCTCCATGGACGGTGCGCCTGCCTAGAGCACCTTCTGCCTAGAGCAGGGAAGTGCACAGCCCAGGGGCAGGGCTTGTGGAAGAGCAGAGCACAGGAGCATTTTGGGTACATGTTAGGGTGCATGTAAGGCTCACTTAGAGTACACGTTAGGGTACTTGTTAGGGTACATGTTAATGTTTACCACAAATTTTAGGGTTGAGGTACATAGGGTGTTAGAGTTAGGGTACATGCTGGCGTATGGATGTCAGTCAGGGTACATGTTAGGGTGTGAGTATGGGCCAGAGTTAGGGTGTGTGATGGGTTATGTTAGGGAACATTTTAGGATACATGTATGTGTCAGGACTAGGGCCTGTGTCAGGTTACACATTTGGGATACACATAAGGTTACCTGTATGGTTTAGACAATGTATTAGAATTTAGAGTATTTATTAGGGGATGTGCTACGTTTAGGGTACATGTTAAGTTATAGTTTGTTAGGGTACATTCAGGGTACATGTACAGTTTATAGAGTATGCGAATGGGTACTTGTTACCATATGGGTTCGTGTCCAGAGCATGCTTAGTGTATTACAGTATATTGGGAATCTGTTAGGTTTAACATACATGTTAAAGTAATGGCACATATTAGGGTATGTGTTTGAGTCCATGTTAGGGTATGTGTTAGAGTTAGGGTACTTGATAGGGGATTTGTTAGGGTTACGGTGCATGTTAGAGTGTGTGTTAGGGCACATATTATGGTATGTGTTAGAGTTAGCATACTTCACAGGGGATTCGTTAGGGTGAAGGTTCATGTTAAGACTATAGCACATGTTAGGCTATATGTTAGGGAACATTGAGGGTACATGTTAGGGTGCATGTAAGGATACTTGTGTGTTTTACAGTACTTGTTAGGGGATGTTAAGGTGCATGTTAGGGTACATGTTAGGGTTAAGGTACATGTTAGGATATGTTTGAGTCACGTGTTAGGGTACATTTATTTTTTAGAGTACGTGTCAAGGTATTTGGGGTATATGTAAAGGTCAGAGTTAGAGTATGTTAGGTACATTCAGGGTACGTGTAAGGTTACCTGTATGCTTTATAGAGTATGTGTTAGGGTATTTGTTAGAGTATGTGTGTCTAGAGTATGTTTAATGTGTTAGAGTACTATTGGGAAATCTGTTAAGGTTAAAAGACATGTTAAAGTCAGGGCACATATTAGGGTGTACATTGGGTTACTTTCGGGTACAAGTTTGAGTGTATTTAAGGGTATTTGCATGGTTTTGAATAAGTGTTAGGGTCCTTCTTAGGGTATGAGTTAGTGTTTAGAGTACATGTTAGCAAACAGGGTATGTTTTGTCACGTTTGGGTACATGTATGACTTGAAGTACATGTTAGAGTACTTGTTAGGATACATGTAAATGTTTAGAGTGTGTGCTAGAGTACGTATTTGGGTATGTGTTAAGGTTACAGTTATGGTTTGGGTTAGGGAACATGTTAGGAAGTATGTTGGGATAAGTTTAGGATACTTGTTAAGGTATATGTAAGCTTTAGAGTACATAATAATGGTTAGGGTCTGTGTTAACCAGTAGGGTACATGTTAGAGTATTTGTTAGGGTTTGGCTTAGGGTTAAGGTATGTATTACGGTATGTTTGGGGTACATGGTAGTTTACCTATAAGAGTACCTGCATGTATTAGAGTGCATGTAAGAGTAGTTGTTACCACACATTTTAGTGTTTAGAGTATATGTTATGGCATGTGTTTGAGTTAAGATGAAGTTTATGGTATATGTCAGGGTTTGTGTTAGAGTTCGGGTATTTTTAGGGTTAAGGTATATGCTATAGTGTATATTAGGGTTATAGTTTGGGTTAAGGGCAAGTGTTAGGGTATGTGTTAAGATGAATTTGAGGTAGATCATAGGGTGTACGTAAATGTACCTGTATGGTTTACAGTACTTGTTAGGGTACTTATAGAATGTGACACTGTTTACTATATTTGTTATGGTACTTATTAGGGTATGTGTTACAGTTTAGGGTTTTAGAGTAAAGGTATGTGTTAGGATAACTGATAGGGTACATGTTGGAGCATGTGCTAGGGTATGGGTTAGGGTTGTGGGTTAGGGTCAGAGTCAGGGTCATTGTCAGTGTTAGGATTATAGGTTAAAGTTATCGATCTGGTGAGGTTAGGGCTAGCATTTGGATTATGGAATAGATCAGGCTTAAGGTTAGGAAAGGGTGTAGGGAATATGGTAGACAAAGGGTGATGTTAGGGATGCACTTGAGGAAATGTTAGAGTAAGGGTCCAGGAAAGGTTTAGGGTTAGGGAATGTGTGAGGAAGAACTCTGTGGGATGGGTTAGGGTTATGGATATGGTATGGATATGGAGTAGTCTTCAAGGTTGATTATGGAACAGGTAAGGATTAGGGAACTTGTTAGGGTAGGATTGCAGAAAGTGTTAGGTGTGCAGTTATGTATGGATTGGGGTTAGTAGATGGCTTAGAATGAGACATAAGATTGGTGAGTAGCTTGGGGTACATATTAGGGTATGAGTTGGGTTAGGGCACATGCTAGGATGTGAGTATGGGTCAGAGTTAGGATGTATGGTGGGGTACATGTTAGGGAACACGTTCAGATAGTGTTTGGGTTTAAGGTGCATGTTAGGGTGTTAGGTTTTGGCATACATGTTAGGGCATGCATTGGGGTAGGTTTGGGGTACATGTTACAGGGCATGTAATGGTATTGCTATGATTTAGAGTACATGTTAGCGTAGGAAATGACAGGGTTAAGGTACCTGTTAGGGCTAAGGCATGTTAGAGTATTTGTTAGGGTGCATTTGGGGTACACATTAGGGTGCATGTAAGGGTGGTTTTGAGTACTGTTAGGGTGCTTGTTAGGATACATGTTAATGTTGAAATAATATTTTGAGGTTAGAGCACATTTTAAGGTACATGATAAGATATGTGTTAGTTATGGTACATGTCAAGGTATAGGTTATGGTTAGGTTACAGAGATAGGATATGTATATATGTTAGAGAACATGTCAGGATACATGTTAGGATCACGGCAAGTTATAGGCTACTGTTATGCCATACATTTGGAGTACATGTTAGGCACATGTATTATTTAGAGTATGTGTTCATAGTTAGGCTACATATCAAGATATGTACTAATGTTAATGGTTCATGTTAGGATATGTGATGGGGTATGTGTTAGGTTTAGGACATGTTTCAGGGTATAAGGTTTATGGTTTTGTTAAAGTTAACACATGTGTTAGGGAATATGTTAGATTACATTTGGGGTTAGAGTGCTTGTAAGGGTACCTGCATGGTTTTGAGTATGTTCTAGGGAACTAATTAGGATATGGGTTTAGATGATGTGTTAGGATTAGGGTACATGGGTAGGGTATGCGTTACGGTTAGGGCATGTATTAGGGTATTACTTAGGGTTGGAGTTTCAGTTAGTGTTAAGGTTCATTTGGGTACATATTAGGGTGCATGTGAGGGTATCTGTATGTGTAAGAGTACTTGTTATTGTATGTATTAGTGGTTAAGGTACATGTTAGTATACATGTTGGTGTTTGCCTTAGGGCATGTGTAAGGGTATTAAGGTTTGGGTTAGTTTTTGTGTTAAGGTATGAGTTAGGGTACATGTAAGGGTAACTATGGTTTACAGTACATTTTGTTAATATATCTGTTATGTATTGGGGTATGTGTTAGGATATGTGTCAGGGTATGTGTTGGGGTACATGTTAGGATATATGTTAGAGTTAGGATAATTGATAAGGGATTTGTTGGTGTTATGGTCTGGGTTAGGGTTAAAGCACACATTAGGGTATGTTACAGAATGTGTTAGTGTTAGGGTACTCAATTGGGGTAGGGTTATGGTTACTGTTAGGGTTAGGGCACATGTTAGGATATGTGCTATGGTACATTGGCAGTACCCATTGGGGTACCTGTGTAGATTAAAATATTTGTTAGGGCATATTAGGGTGCATATTAGGGTATATCTTAGGGTTAAGGAACATGTTAGGGTATGTTGGAGGTACATGTTAGAGTACATGTATGGGCACATGTATTTATTAGAGTATGGGTTAGGATGCTTGTTAGAGCATGTGTTAGTGGCTAGGGTACATGTTAGGGTATATGTTAAGGTCAGGATTAAGGTTTTGGTTAGAGTATGTTAGGGTACATTCAGGGTACATGTAAGGGTTACCTGTATGAGTTATAGAGTATATGTTAGGGTTCTTGTTACCATATGTGTTAGTGTCTAAAGCATGTTTAGTGTGTTAGAGTGAAAATACTATTGGGAAATCTGTTACGGTTAAGATACATGTTAAAGCTAGGACACATATTAGGGTGTATATTAGTTTACTCTGGGGTACATGTTATGGTGCATGTAAGGGTTCCTGTATGGTTTTGAGTATGTGCTAGAGTACTTGTTAGGATATGAATAAGTGTTTTGAGTACATACTAGGATACATGGTATGTTTGGCACATGTTAGGGTAAGTATTCTGGTACATGTATGACTTATAGTACATGATAGAGTACTTGTTAGGAGACACATTAATGTGTTAGATTTAGGGAACATGTTTGGGCATGTCTCAGGGTTATGGTTATGATTTCGGTTAGGCAACATGTTAGGATGTGTGTTGGCATAAGTTTAGGGTACTTGTTAGGGTATATGTAAGGTCTACAGTATATGATAAAGGTTAGGGTACATGTTATGTCTAGGGTAAATGTTAGTGTATCTTTTAATTTTTATCTTCGGTTAGGGTATACATTAGAGTGTTTGGGGTACATGCTAGGGTATATGTAAGAGTAACTGTATGGTTCAAAGTTCACATAACAGTTACTGCTGCTAAGCCGGGCGCTGGTGGCTCACGCCTGTAATCCTAGCTACTCAGGAGGCTGAGATCTGAGGATCGCGGTTCAAAGCCAGCCCGGGCAGGAGAGTCCGTGAGACTCCTATCTCCAATAAACCACCAGAAAACCGGAAGTGGCACTGTAGCTCAAGTGGTAGAGCGCTCGCCTTGAGCTGAAGAGCGCAGGGACAGCGCCCAGGCCCAGAGTTCAAGCTCCATGACCGACAAAAAAAAAACAAACAAAAAACAGTTACTGCTATGATACATGTTAGTGTTTAGAGTGTATGTTATGGCATGTATTAGGGTAAGGTAAAATTTATAGTATGTGGCAGGGTTTGTGTTACAGTTAGGGTATGTGTTATGGTTTAGGTATGTGTTGTGGTATATATTAAGGGTACATGTAGGGTATGCATTACGAAAGACGTTGGTGTTTGGGTGTAGTAAGGGTGCCTCAGCACTCAGGCCTGCCGTGGGGACACTCAGCCACCACAGGGACACTCAGCACTCAGGCTCACTGTGGGGACACTCAGCACTCAGGCTCACTGTGGGGACACTCAGCACTCAGGCCCGCCATGGTGACATTCAGCCACCACAGGGACACTCAGCATGCAGGCTCACTGTGGGGATACTCAGCGGTCAGACCCTCCATGGGGACACTTAGCACCTCCCCTCCACATACCCAGCAGCTGTCACCTGGGAGGAATCCTGGGCAGCCTGAGGCACAGGGTTGGGTCCCCAGCACATGCCACATGCCAGCCACCTGCTGTACCCACTCTCAGCCTCTGCTGCTCTTTGGGCAGACACTGACTCCAGACCTCAGGCCACTGAAGATGACCCAGGAATATTAATGAAACCCCAGAAAGACCTTGACCTCCAGGAGACCCTGACCCCAGGCCTAGGAGACTCTGTCCCCCAGGAGACCCTGTCCTCTAGGAGACCCTGACCCCAGGAGACCTTGACCCTCAGGTCTAGGAGACCTGAACCCCAGGAGACCCTGTCCCCTAAGTCTAGGAGACATCTCTGCTGCCGCCTTTGATCTCAGCCCCTGCCCGGTCCCTTGTCTTCAAGTTCTGACCACCCCATGGCCACTCATCCCTGTCCCTAAATGCCCCTGGGCTCAGAGGAGGGGATCCTGCCCCCTTCTACCATCCCCTGTCCACCTGACCCCTATCTCCTGACCCCTCCTCCTGACCCCTCCACCTGAGCCCTCCTCCACCTGATCTCTCCTCCACCTAACCTCCCTCCACCTGACCCCCTCCACCTGAACCCTCCTCCATCTGACTCCTCCTCCATCTGACTCCTCCACCTGAGCCCTCCTCCATCTGATCCCTCCTCTACCTGATCCCTCCTCCACCTGAGCCCTCCTCCACCTGACCTCCCTCCACCTGATCCCTCCTTCACCTGATCCCTCCTCCACCTGACCTCCCTCCACCTGATCCCTCCTTCACCTGATCCCTCCTCCACCTGACCTCCCTCCACCTGATCCCTCCTTCACCTGATCCCTCCTCCACCTGACCTCCCTCCACCTGATCCCTCCTCCACCTGACCTCTCTCCACCTGATCCCTCCTTCACCTGATCCCTCCTTCACCTGATCCCTCCTCCACCTGACCTCCCTTCACCTGATCCCTCCTCCACCTGACCTCCCTTCACCTGATCCCTCCTCCACCTGACCTCCCTCCACCTGATCCCTCTTCCATCTGACTCCTCCACCTGAGCCCTCCTCCATCTGATCCCTCCTCTTCCTGATCCCTCCTCCACCTGATCCCTCCTCCACCTGACCTCCCTCCACCTGATCCCTCCTCCACCTGACCTCCCTCCACCTGATCCCTCCTTCACCTGATCCCTCCTCCACCTGACCTCCCTCCACCTGATCCCTCCTCCACCTGACCTCCCTCCACCTGATCCCTCCTCCACCTGACCTCCCTCCACCTGATCCCTCCTCCACCTGACCTCCCTCCACCTGATCCCTCCTTCACCTGATCCCTCCTCCACCTGACCTCCCTCCACCTGATCCCTCCTCCACCTGACCTCCCTCCACCTGATCCCTCCTCCACCTGACCTCCCTCCACCTGATCCCTCCTTCACCTGATCCCTCCTCCACCTGACCTCCCTTCACCTGATCCCTCCTCCACCTGATCCATCCTCCACCTGACCTCCCTCCACCTGACCTCCCTCCACCAGATCCCTCCTCCACCTGACCTCCCTCCACCTGATCCCTCCTTCACCTGATCCCTCCTCCACCTGACCTCCCTTCACCTGATCCCTCCTCCACCTGATCCCTCCTCCACCTGACCTCCCTTCACCTGATCCCTCCTCCACCTGACCTCCCTTCACCTGATCCCTCCTCCACCTGACCTCCCTCCACCTGATCCCTCTTCCATCTGACTCCTCCACCTGAGCCCTCCTCCATCTGATCCCTCCTCTTCCTGATCCCTCCTCCACCTGATCCCTCCTCCACCTGACCTCCCTCCACCTGATCCCTCCTCCACCTGACCTCCCTCCACCTGATCCCTCCTTCACCTGATCCCTCCTCCACCTGACCTCCCTTCACCTGATCCCTCCTCCACCTGATCCCTCCTCCACCTGACCTCCCTCCACCTGACCTCCCTCCACCTGATCCCTCCTCCATCTGACCTCCCTCCACCTGACCTCCCTCCACCTGATCCCTCCTCCATCTGACCTCCCTCCACCTGATCCCTCCTCCATCTGAGCCATCCTCCACCTGAGCCCTCCTCCTGACCCCAGTACCCCTCCCCTCACCCCTGCACAGACGCGGACTCCTCCCCCCCCCACAGGTGTGCTGTGTTCTAGTATGGGGTCGGATCATGCGGGTTCGGGACTTATTTGTGCTTTTCTTTTCTTTTTTCCTGTAGGGTCTAGAACCCAGGTGGTGCCGGCCCGTCCAGCGCTCCGCCCGTGGGCCCTGGCGCCTCTGACTTCCCTCCACTGCCCTGCACTGCCCTGGGCCCGGGAACTCCTAGCCCCGCCCCTCCCCGCAAGCCCCTCCCCACAGCCCCGCCCCCTCAGGCCCCTCCCCTCCCCCGGCCCCGCCCCACAGGAAATCCAGGCCCTGCCCGCGTGCCACACCCTGCGCCTCCAAGCCTCACAAGCACAGCGGCCACCGAGAGGGGCTTGGCGGGAAATCCCGGCCCAGCCCCCCACACCCTGCGCCTCCAAGCCTCACAAGCACCACCACCTTGGCGGGAAATCCCGGCTCCGCCCCGCAGCCCACCCTGCTGGCCCCGCCCATGGGCGCTCGCTTTAGCCCCTCCTCCTCCCCCTCTGCCACTCCTCCTCTGAGGTTGGCCGCGGACCCGCGGCTGCCGGCTCCCATGACCACCACCAGCACATCCTGCAGCGCTGGCCCGCCACCATTGGTCGGCTGCCTGCTGCTGGGTCGCCTCTCGGCGCAGGGTGGGCGGGGCCTCTGCGGGGACCAGGGCGGGGCCTGTGGGGAGTGGGGCGGAGCCAGCTGCCCTTTGCAGGAGCAGGGCGGGGCCTGTGGGGCTCTGCCGGGCTAGGGCGGGGCCTGTGGGGAGTGGGGCGGAGCCAGCGGCGCTCTGCAGGAGCAGGGCGGGGCCTGTGGGGAGCAGGGCGGAGCTTGTGCGGGAGGGGGGGAGGGGTGGGACTACTAGAGAGAGGAAGTGAGTGGTCCAGGGGCGGGGCTTCGGGGGACAGAACATGGGAAGGGCAGAACTAGATTGGGAGTGAGCAGGTATGGGCGGGACTTGTGGGGCAGAGCGCGTGAGGGGCGGGGCAGGAGAGAGGAAGTGAGCGGTGCGGGGGCGGGCCGAAGGGCTGGACCAGTTTTGGCGGGTTCTGTCTGAGGCGGCAGACCCGCGGGCGGCTCCTCAGCTCCTTCCTCTGAGCGCGCGTGCTGGCGTTCGGGCCTGCAGAGCTGGGCGGGCGCACTGTGGTCTTGTGGCGGGCTGGGCTTCCGACCCGGTCCTGTCAGGCGCCGGCGGCTTTTCTCCGGAGGAAGCGCCTGGAGGACGCGGGCTCTGCACGGTCAGCTTGTCTGTGGAGAAGGCGGGACGCGGGGCCTGAGCGGACCGTGAGGCGACTGCGGAGGATGAGCGGAGCGGAGTGGACCATGAGGCGCCTGCGGAGGACGAGCGGAGCTGAGCGGACCCTGAGGCGCCTGCGGAGGACGAGCGGAGCTGAGCGGACCCTGAGGCGCCTGCGGAGGACGAGCGGAGCTGAGCGGACCCTGAGGCGCCTGCGGAGGACGAGCGGAGCTGAGCGGACCCTGAGGCGCCTGCGGAGGACGAGCGGAGCTGAGCGGACCCTGAGGCGCCTGCGGAGGACGAGCGGAGCTGAGCGGACCCTGAGGCGCCTGCGGAGGACGAGCGGAGCTGAGCGACCGTGAGGCGCCTGCGGAGGACGAGTGGAGCTGAGCGAGGACGAGCGGCCTCCGGCCAGGTGCGGACAGGGCCTGGGGTGGTGCTGGTGGGGCACAGGGTGGAGCAGTGCGGCCTGCCTCTCCCGGTGTATCATTTGTGTCCTTCCTGAGGTGACTTCGATGAAGCCAGGCCCCATGCTAGAGAGGCCACACACCAGGCCCCACTCCAGGCACACCCCAGACCAAGCAGGTTCCACACCATGCCCCACACCAGGCCCCACAGCAGGCAGGACCCACACCAGGCCTCACACCAGGCAGGCCTCACAACAGGCCCCACACCATACCCCACACTGGGCAGGCCACACCAGGCAGGCCTCATACTAGGCAGGCCCCACACCATGCCCCACGCCAGGCTCCACACCAGGGAGGCCCCACACCAGGCCCCACAGCATGCCCCACGCCAGGTCACACACTAGGCCTCATGCCAGGCCCCACGCCAGGCCCCACACCAAGCAGGCCCCACAACAGGCAGGCCCCACGCCAGGCCTCACACCAGGCAGGCCCCACACCAGGCAGGACCCATACCAGGCAGTCCCACACCAGGCAGGCCCCACACCAGGCAGGTCCCACACCATGCCCCAAGCCAGGCCCCACACCAGGCAGGCCCCACACCATGCCCCACACCAGGTCACATACTAGGCCCCAGGCCAAGCCCCATATCAGGCCCCAATTCAGGCAGGCCCCACACCAGGCAGACCCCATACCAGGCCCCACGCCAGGCCCCACACCAGGCCCCACACCAGGCAGGCCTCACACCAGGCAGGCCCCACGCCAGGTCCCACACCAGGCCTCATACCAGTCCCTTTACCAGGCCCCACACCAGGCAGTCCCCACACCAGGCCCCATGCCAAGCCCCATACCAGGTAGGCCCCACACCAGACAGGTCCCATGCTAGGCCGGCCCCATGCCAGGCCCCACACCAGGCCCCACTCCAGGCAGGCCCCACACCAGGCCTCATACCAGGCAGGTCCCACATCACGCCCCACACCAGGCAGTCCCCACACCAGGCAGGTTCCACACCAGGTCCCATACCAGGCCCCACACCAGGCCCCACACCAGGCAGGCTCCACACCAGACAGGTTCCACACCAGGTCCCACAATAGGCCCCACACTAGGCCCCATGCCAGGCCCCAAACTAGACAGGCCCCATACCAGGCCCCACACCAGGCAGCCCCCACACCAGGCAGTCCCCACACCAGGCAGGCCCCATACCAGGCCTCACACCAGGCAGGCCCCACACCAGGCAGCCCCCATGCCAGACAGCCCCCACGCCAGAACTCATGCCAGGCCCCATACCAGGCCCCACACTAGGCAGCCTCACACCAGGCGGGTCCCACATCAAGTCCCACACTAGGCCTCACACCAGGCAGGCCCCACACCAGGCCTCATACCAGGCAGGTCCTACACCAGGTAGGCCTCACACCAGGCCCCATACTAGAACCCACACCAGGCAGGTCCCACACCAGGCAGGTCCCACACCAGGCCCTATACCTGGTCCCACAACAGGCCCCACACCACACAGGCCCCACACCAGGCAGGTCCCACACCAGGCCCCATACCAGGCCCCACACCAGACAGCCCCCACACCATGCCCCACGCCAGGCCCCATACCAGGCAGCCCTTACAGCATGCCCCACGCCAGGCCCCACACCAGGCAGTCCCCACGCCAGGCCCCACACCAGACAGGCCCCATACCAGGCCCCACACCAGGCAGGCCCCACATCGGGCCCTACAACATGCAGGCCCCACACCAGGTCCCATACCAGGCCCCATGCCAGGTCTCACGCTAGGCCCCACTCCAGGCCCCACACCAGCCCCCACACCAGGCAGGCCCCACACCAGGCCTCTGTAGCTGGCTGCACATCCCTCCTGACAGCTCAGGGTCTGGGCTGCTGTAAGTACACATATCCGAGCCCAGGGCTTCCCTGGGTCCAGGCCTCCCTCAGTCCCATTCCTTGTTGAATCTGGGCCTTCCCTGAGTCTATCCCTTCCCAGGGTCCTGTTCTTCCCCCAGGCCTTCCCTGGGTCCAGGCCTTCCTTGGGTCTCAGCCTTCCCCAGGTCTCGTCCTTCCCTGGGTCTGGGCCTTCCCTGAGCTCCTGGTTTGGGCTTTCTCCATGTCCAGACCTTTCCCTTGTTGGCAACAGCTCCAGTTTCGGCCAGCTATGACTAGGCCTACTCTAAAGGATGTCCAATTCCTGGGTTCTGGCTCATCTAGAAGTGGAGCTGTGGCTCAAGTGGTACAGCACTGGCACTGAACAAGAACAACTCAGGGAGAGCACCCAGGCCCCAAGTTCAAGCTCCAGGACCAGCACAAAGAGATTTTTTTTCTTTTCATAACATAGGTATTTAATACATTTTTTTGGCCTGTCCTGGGGCTTGAACTCAGGGCCTGGGCAATGTCCCTGAGCTCTTTCACTCAGGGCTAGCACTCTACCACTTTAGCCACAGCACCACTTCCAGATTTTTCTGTGTATGTGGTATTTAGGATTTGAACCCAGGGCTTCATGCATGCTAGGCAAGCACTTTGCCATTAAGCCATGTTCCTAGCCCTCTTTTACACATTATTAGGTACACAAAGGTGTTTCAATTTCCTGTCGCTGAATTCCAGTGGTATTGTGTTCCAGGGCCTCCCACAAGCTAGGCAAGTGCCTCAGCTCTTGGCCCTGGTTCTTTCTCTCTAGCCTTTGTTTTGCATGATTTTCAGACTTTGACGCATGTTGTCTTCCTCTGACTATAGGCATTTTGAGAAGACAAGACGCAGAGTGTCAGGATAAAATGGGGAGAGCCTGGAAGCTTGGAATCACAAATATAGGTTCATGGTGTATCGACCAATGTGGGATGGTCTGGATGGATCAGATCCCATCAGAACTTGCTCTTGCCACTGGCATTTCTCGGAGTCTGCATCAAGTTTTCATCTATACTTTCATGTCTACACTTGGGCCTGGAGAAGGAGGTGAAGCCTCTCCCTTCCTGCTTGGTAAGTTGATACCTGTCAGAACAAATTTGACCACATTAGGCTCATCCCAGGCCTGTATCCATGTCACCAAGTCTTTACTGAGCTTTCAGCTATGTCCTGCATAAGGTATGGTGGTTAGGGGGTGAAAGGATGTGTGACACGTTTGTTTTCATTACATACACCTTACAGACATTTTGTCAGGCATTCCAAGGTATTTCAATTTGCTTTGTTGAATTCTGGTGATACTATGTTCAGGGTTCTTCACAGGCTAGGGCAACACCTCAACACTAAGCTCTCCATTTTATGCCTTAGAAGCCAATCAGTTTCTGTAGACTGGAGTCATGTCCACATTCTGATAAGGATTTTTTGAGGGAAGCAGAAGGCATAACCTAGCCTTTTTCTTTTCCTTGTCAGACATACCAGGTCCCCCTTGTCTGTGACAGGGCTCCTGGATGCCTATCCTTTGTTGCTAGTTGCCTGACTCTGCCTGTAGGCACTTTGAGGAGAAAATGTACTGAGTGTCAGGAGAAACTGGGGAGAGTTCGCACACTTGGAATTATGCATGTAGAATCTTGCTCTACAACTCAATGTATGCTTTGGCAGACTGAGACCCAACTTAGGTCTGCATCCTCATCTCTACCGTGCTTTCATCTGTGCTTATGTTACCTGGAGAAGGGGTGCAGGCATTTGTGAGGAAGGGAGGCCTACTCCTTCCTGCTTGTAAGTTGTTACTTGTCAGAACAACTTTGATGACTCTAGGTCCCAACCCTGCCGTCTGTCCTGTGCTGTGAGCTAACTCAAATCCATTCACAAAGTGTGTACCTAACACATTCAGGAGCTTTGACCAACTTCCCAAAGCTATGAGAGGCATAAGGTTATGAAAGAATTGTTGAGGAATTGGTTATAGGTGTAGGGTTGTTGATGCTAAGGGCGGGGTTAAGTTTGGGTGTTTTAGGGCTACTCAGGGTGGAAGTTAGAATTAAATTTTTTGTTATGGATCAGAACTAGGTTAGATCAGGTGCTGGGTTTTCGATTAGCCAAACAGAGCAGGTTTTTATGAAGAGCTAAGTTAGTGTTAGGGTCAATGTTACCATATGATAATGGATTAGTTAGAGAATGGGTTAGGGATCTGGTGAAGTTAGGAGTTATGGAAGGGATTAACATTTGGATTATGGAATGGGTCAGGCTAAGGTTAGGTTTATAGAGTACATGTTTGGGTACTTATACATTTGGGGTATATGTAAGGTTACCTGTGTTGTACACACTTCAGGGTACATGTAATACTTGAAGTACATGTTAGAGTACTTGTAGGATACACGTAAGTGTTTAGAGCTTGTATTAGAGTACATGTTTGGATGTGTGTTAGGGTTACAGTTTTTTAGAGTGCTTGTTAGAGTACATGTTAGGGTATATGTTAAGGTCGGGGTTAGAGAATGCTAGGGTACATTCAGGGTACATGTAAGGTTACATGTATGGTTTACAGAGTATGTGTTAGGCTATTTTTAACCATATGTGTTAGTGTCTAGAGTATGTGTAATGTATTAGAGTGCTATTGTGAAATCTGTTAGGGTTAAAATACTTGTTAAAGTTAGGTTCAGAGTTAGTTTGGGAACGTGCAAGGAAGAACTTTGTGGGATGGGTTAGGATAATGGATATGTTATGGAGCGGTCTTCAGAGTGGGTATCGAACAAGTGAGGATTAGGTAATTTGTTAGTAACGGATTAATGTAGGTTTGGGGAGTTGTAGAAAGTGTTAGTCATACAGTTATGGATTTGGGTTAGCAGCTGTTTTAGGGTGAGGCATAAGATTGCTGAGTGGCTTAGGGTATGTCTTAGGGTATTAGTATGAGTGTGGGATAAGGCACATGTTAAGATGTGAGTATGGGTTCAGAGTTAGGGTGTATGGTGGGGTACATGTTAGGGAACATGTTAAGATAGTGTTTGGGTTTAAAGTACATTAGGGTACATGTTAGGGCATGCATTTGGGGTAGGTTTGGGGTACATGTTAGGGTGAACATAAACCTTTATGGTTTAAAATACATGTTAGAGTACTTGATTCTGTACATATTAGTGGTTAGGGTATACATTAGGGTACATGGTACAGTTATGGTATGTGTTTTGGATTGTTAGGGTTAAGCTATGTGTTAGGATTAGATATGTGTAAGGGTACATGTTAGGGTACATGTAAGTATACATGTTAGGGTGCATGTAAGGATCACTTGGAGTACATGTTAGGGTACTTGTTAGGATATATGTTAATGTTTACCGTACATTTTAGGGTTGAGGCACACTTTAAGGTACATAAGGTGTTAGGGTACATGTTTGTGTGTGGATTTAGGTTAGGGTATATGTTAGGGTGTGAGTATGGGCCAGAGTTAGGGTATATGATGGGATATATGTTAGGGAACATTTTAGGGTACATGTTAGGGTTAAGGTACATGTTAGGACTAGAGCCAGCACTAGGTCGTGTGTCAGGTTATACATTTGTGCTACATGAAGGTTACCTGTATGGTTTAGACCATGTATTAGTGGTTAGGGTATTTATTAGGATATGTGTTAGAGTATGTGTTTGGGTTAGGACATAGGTTAGAACATACGTTAGGGTATTGGTTAAGGTTATGGTTTTGGTTATTTTTTGGGCACGTGTTAGGGTATGTGTTGGGTTACATTTTGAGTACATGTTAGGGTGCTCGTAAGGGTACCTAGGCTTAAGAGCACGTTAGGGAACTATGCAGGCTATGATGTTTCAGGGCACATGTCAATACTGTGTTAGGTTTACGATGTGTGTTAGGGTATTGCTTAGGGTTAGTGTTAGGGTACATTTGGGGTACATGCTAAGGTGCTTGTAAGAGTACCTGATGTGTTAGGGTACTTGTTACTGTGTGTGTTAGTGGTTGGGGCACATGTTAATATACATGTTAGGATTATAGTATGTGTAAGGGTATTAAGGTTTGGGTTAGTTTTTGTGTGAAGGTGTGAGGGTATATGTAAGGGTAACTGGGTTAGAGTACATGTTAGGGTCCTTGTTACCATATTTATTAGTAGAGTATGGATTATATTTTGTTAGGGTACATTCAGGGTATACTTGCGGTTTATAGAGTACATGTTTCAGTACTTGTTACCATATGGGTTAGGGTCCAGAGCATGTTTAGTGCATTACAGTGCTATTGGGAAATCTTTTAGGTTTAATATACATGGTAAAGTAATGGCACACATTAGGCTATGTGTTTGGGTCCATGTTGGGGTATGTTTTAGAATTAGGGTACTTGATAGGGGATTTGTTAGGGTTACGGTACATGTTGGAGCACTTGTTAGAGTGTGTCTTAGGGCAGATACTATGGTATGTGTTAGGGCATCTTTTAGGGTTAGGGCACATGTTAGGCTGTGTTATGGACCATTGGGGATACATGTTAGGGTGCATAAAAAGATACTTGTGTGGTTTACAGTACTTATTAGGGTATGTTAGGGTACATGTTGGGGTACATGCTAGCTTATGTTTGAGTCATGTTAGGGTACATGTATGGATACTTGTATATTTTACAGTACATGTCAAGGTACTTGATAGAATACATGTTAGGGTCAGGGTTAGAGTATATTAGGTGATTTCAGGGTACATGTAAGCTTACCTGTATGCTTTATAGAGTACATGTTAGGGTACTTGTTACCATTTATGTTAGTGTCTAGAGTATGTTTAATGTGTTAGAGTACTATTGTGAAATCTGTTAGGGTTAACATACTTGGTAAAGTTAGGGCACACATTAGGGTGTATATTAGGTTACTTTGGGGTACACGTTTGAGTGAGTTTAAGAGTACTTGCATGGTTTTGAATAAGTGTTAGGGTGCTTGTTAGGATATGAGTTATCATTTGGAGTATATGTTAGGAAACGGTATGTGTTGTGCACGTGTTAGAGTACACATGATTTGAAGTACACATGACTTGAAGTACACATGCCTTGAAGTACACATGAGATTACGTTGTAAGATATGTGCACATGTTTAGAGTGTGTGAGTACATGTTTGAGTATGTGTTGGGGTTACAGTTATGGTTTGGGTTAGGCAACATGTTAGGATGTGTGTTGGCATAAGTTTAGGGTACTTCTTAGGGTATATGTAAGGTTTACAGTACGTGACAGTGGTTAAGGTACATGTTATGTTTAGGTTACATGTCAGAGTATCTTTTAATTTCTATCTTAGGGTATACATTAGAGTGTTTGGGGTACATGCTAGGGTACATTCAAGAGTACCTGTTTTGTTCAAAATTCATGTAAGAATAATTGTTACCATACATGTTAGTATCTTGAGTATATGTTATAATATGTGTTAGGGTAAGGGTAAAATTTTAGTAGGTAGCAGGTTTGTGTTAGAGGTCGGGTATGTGTGAGGGTTTAGGTATGTCATGGTTTAGGTTTTAGGTATGTTTGGTAGGATTATGGTATATATTAAGACCACATGTTAGGGTATTGTTAAGACACATTGTTGTTTGGGTGTATGTAAGGGTGCGTGTATGGTTTAGACTGTGTTAGGGTAATTGTTACTGTACGTTAGTAATTAGGGTACATGTTAGGGTTAGAGTATGTGTTAGGATACATGTTAGGGTTAAGTTATGGGTTAGGGAACATGTTAGAGTATATTGGGGGGGTACATCTTAGGGTACATGTGTGGTTTGCTGCACGTGTTCAGGTATGTGTTAGGGTTTGGGTACATGTTAGGGTTCAGGTACGTGTAAGGGTTAGCACATATGTTAGGGTATTTCTTAGGGCTATGATTTGAGTTACGGCATGTTTGAGGCACATGTTAGTGTTCAGGATTCCAAACCTGTATGGTTTAGAGTGTATGTTAGGCCACTCCCATGGCCTCAGCCGTTGTGGGGTTGGTTTGCTCAGAGTCCTTGCCCTACCCTGCTCAATGGTGTGGGCCCTGCTATGCCCAACTTTGGGGGAGACTGGAGACTGGAATGAGCAGTCAGCTGTGCTTTCACTCTGTTCACACACCTGCCATGCATACACATATGAGGGTATGGGTGGGGGTTGAGTGCTATGTATCTCTGTGTGAAAATTGGACCCAGCTTAAGCAGGTTTGATGAAAGAAGGCCATCTACCTCCAAGCATGCAGGTAAGTCTGTTAAGTATCAGGGTGTGGGTGGGGTTGGGATTAGGTTAAGAAACTTGGGTTGCCAGGAGTCTGGGGTGGTGACAATAGGGGCTAGTGTTACTAGGGCTACTGTTGTTAGGATTGGTCAGGTTTGGGTTTGGGTTCAAGTATAGGGTTGTTTGTTTATATTAATGGTAGGTTCAAGTTTTGCTTAGGGTACCTGTACCCTTAACATATACACTAAGCCACTCACCAATCTTAGGCCTAACCCGAAGCCATTTGCCAACTCAAATGCGTACAATAATGGTATACTTAATACACTCAGCATCCCTAACCCGTCCCCCAGAGCTAGAGGAGGAATAGGGTTAAGCACTTGGGTTGTTGAGAAATAGGGTAAAGGAATAGGATTGTCAGTGGTCAGGGGTGATGTTAATGTTTAGGGTTGTTAGGGCTACTGTTTTTAAGGTTGGTATGATTGAGGTTATATTTCAATTGTAGGGTTTTTGATGTTATGGGTATAGTTAGGGTTCATGTTAGGGTACTGACTATGTTAGAGTACTTGTTATCATCCATGTTAGTGGTTAGAGTACATGTTAGGGTTAGGACATGAATGTGTTATGGTATGTGTTAGGGTACATGTAAGAGTACCTGTACGGTTTAGAGGATGTGTTAGCATAATTTTTACCTTATATGTTAGGATTTAGAGTATATGTTAGGATATGTGTTAGGATGCGTGTTAGGGTTAGGGTATATGTTAGTGTTAGAAAATATGCTAGGATTTGAGTTAATGTTAAGGCACGTGTTCGGATATGCATTGGGGTACATTAGGGGACAGGTTAGAGTGCATGTTAGGTTTAGAGTACTTGTTCAATATGTGAAGAGTGAGGCTATGTGTTAGGGTTAAGTTACGTGTTGGGGTTAGGGCACATATGAGGGTACAGTTTAGGATTAAGCCGTGTGTTTGGTATGGTTCTGTAAATATGAGGTACTTGTTAGGGTGCATGTGAGGTACAGTACGTGGTCGTGGTCAAGATATGTGTTGTGGTTAGGATATGTCTTAGGATATTTGTTAGAGTTTGCCTTAGGGTTAGAGTATATGTTAATGTATATGTTTGGGTACTTGTTAGGGTGCATGTAAAGTTTGGAGCACATGGTAGTGTTAGGGTACAGATTAGGACACACATTATGGTTTGGGGGTATATGGTTAGGCTTCGGCTAGGTATATGTTAGGGTAATGTGCCTGTTCAGAGTATATATGAGGGTACTAGCTATGGTATATTGTAGTGTTTAGAACATGTTAGGATATGCATTAGGGTAGGATGTATTAGGGTATGAGGATTTGGGGTACATGTAAGAGTACCTGCATGGTTTAGAGTACTTGTTAGGGTACTTGCTAGGGTGCATTAGTGTTTAGAGTACATGCTAGGGTTCATATTAGGGTACATGTATGTTTAAGAGTACCTGTTAGTGTTCTTGTTAGGCTGTTAATACTTTGAGTATGCGTTTGGGTTCAGGTTAGACTGTATGGTAGAGTTAAGGCACATGGTAGGGTGTGGGTTAGAGTTGTTGTTTTGGTTAAGGTTAGCACACCTGTTAGGGTATATTAAGGTATATGTATGATAAGAGTACATGTTAGTGACTTCTATTAGGGCACAAGTTAGGAAACATGTAAGGATCCTTGCAGAGTTAAAGTTCATGTTGGGGTACCAGTTGGGATAATTGTTAATGTTTAGAATACATGTTTAGGGTATGTATTAGGGTTATGGTACTTGTTAGGTTACGTGTTAGAGTATGTGGTAAGGTTTGTGGGGTAGGGTATGTATGTTAGGCTTTGGATGAGGGTGTGTGTTAGGGTATGTATTAAGGTACATTGGTGGTACATATTAAGGTGCACGTAAGGGTACCTGTATGGTTTAGAGCATTGGTAGGGTAATTGTTACTGTATGTCTTAGTGATTAGGGTATTTGCTAGGATAGATGTTAGGGTTCTATGTTAAAGTACACATTAGGGTATGTTTTAGGTTTAAGCTGTCTGTTAGTGTTGGAGTACATTTAGGGGTACATGTTAGTGTGCATGTAAGGATACTTGTGTGGTTTACAGTACATGTTCAGGTAGTTGTTAGGGTTTGAGTACATGTTAGGGCATATGTTACTGTTAAGGTATGTGTTAGATTGTCACATGTGTTAGGGTATCTCTTAAGGTTATTATTTGGGTTAGAGTTAGGGCATGTTTGAAGTACTTGTTGGTGTTCATGATTCCAGACCTGTAGATTTACAGTGTGTGTCCAGTCAGTCCAATGGCCTTCAGCAGTCATGGGGTTTTACTCAGAGTCCTTGCCCTGTTGTGCTTGAAGGCGTGGATCCTGTTAGGCCTAACTTTGGGTGAGACAGGAGATTCGAATGAATGGTCATCTGTGCTTTCACTCTGTTGACGCACCTTCCATGTGAGGATATGGTTGGGGATTGCATGCTATGTTTCTCTGGAAACTTTGGTCCACCTTAAACAGGTTTTGTTTGGGTGATGGTATGTGTTAGGGCATATGTTAGGGTATGTGTAACAGTTAGGGTACTTGACAGGGAATTTGTTAGTGTTAATAGTATGTATTAGGGTTAGGGCACCTGTTAGGTATGTATTAGGGCACAAGTTATGGTACGGGTAAGCATACTTCATAGGGGAATTGTTAAGGTACATGTTAGGGTTTGGGCACACATTAGGCTATGTGATAGAGTACATGTTAGGTGTATATAAGGATACCTGTTAGGGTATATTAGGGTGCATGTTAAGTACATGTTAGGATTAAGGTACAACTTGGGGTTACTGCATATGTGAGGAACATGTAAGGGTATATGTATGGGTACTTGCACATTTTAGAGTATGTATTAGGGTACTTTTGACAGTATGTAAGTGGTTAGGGTACATGTTATTGTATCTGTTAAGGTCAGGGTTTTTGTTTTGGTTAGAGTATGTTAGTGTACATTCAGGGTACAAGTAAGGGTTACCTGTGTGGGTTATAGAGTACGTGTTAAGGTACTTGTTACCATGTGTGTTAGTGTGTGGAGCATGTTTAGTGTGTTAGAGTGAAAATACTATTGGAGAATCTGATAGGGTTAAGATATGTGTTAAAGTTAAGACACATTAGGATTTATATTACTTTGGGGGTACATGTTACAGTGTTTGTAAGGGTACTTGTATGGTTTACAGTATGTACTTGGGTACTTGTTAGGATATGAGTTAGTGTTTTGAGTACATGTTAGGAATCATTTTAGGGCATTTGTGGTACACATGTTATTGTACATATAATACATGTGTGACTTGAAGTACATGTTAGAGTACTTGTTAGGGCATGTGTTAGATTTAAGGTACATGTTAGGGTTACATTTATGGTTTGGGTTAGGCAACATATTAGGATGTGTGTTGGTATAAGTGTAGGGTACTTGTTATGGGTGTAAGATTTAGAGTATGTGATAGTGATTAGAATGTGTGCTATGGTTAGAGTATATGTTAGGGTATCTGCTAAGGTTTATGTTATGGTTGGGGCATACGTTAGTGTATGCTTGTGGTACATGGCAGGGTCCATGTAAGAGTAATCGTTACAATACATGTTAGTGTTTAGAGTATATATTATGGTGTATATTATGATAAGAATAAGGTTTATGGTACACTGCTGGTTTGTGTTAGTCTTAGGGTGTGTTAGGGTTAAGGTATGTGTTAGGGTATATAATAAGGGCACAGGTTAGGGTATGTGTTAATACACAAAAGAAGTAGATGTTTGGGTATATGTAAGGGTGGCTGTAAGGTTGAGAGTTAGGGTAATTGTTCCTGTATGTGTTAGAGATTAGTGTTCAAGTTAGGGTTAGAGTATGTGTTAGGGCACATGTTAGAGTGCATTTGGGGTACATGTTAGGGTATACGTAGGGATACTTGTGTGGTTTACAGTATATGTTCAGGTATGTGTTCAGGGTTCTAGTACATGTTAGGATTAAGGTATGTGTAAGGGTTAGCACACATGTTAGGGTATCTCTTAGGGTTATGATTTGGGTTAGAATTAAGGCATGTTTGAGGCACATGTCAGTGTTCAGGATTCCAAACCTGTATGGTTTAGAGTGTATGTTAGGCCACTCCCATGGCCTCAGCAGTTGTGGGGTTGGTTTGCTCAGAGTTCTTGCCCTATCCTGCTCTATGGTGTGGGCCCTTGGGGGAGACTGGAGGCTGGAATGAGCAATCAGCTTTGCTTTCACTCTGTTTACACACCTGCCATGTATGCACATGTGAGGATATGGGTGGGTATTGTGTGCTATGTATCTCTGTGGAAATTGGACCCAGCTTAAGCAGGTTTGATGAAAGAAGACCATCTACCTCCAAGGATGCAGGTAAGTCTGGTAAGTATCAGGGTATGGGTGGGGTTGGGATTTAGGTTAAGATGCATGTAAGGGTACCCATATGGTTTGGAGTATGTGTTAGCATACTTTTTACCTAACAACTTAGGATTTAGAGTACATGTTAGAGTATGTGTATAGAATGTTAGGTTTAGGATTTGAGTTAAGGTTAGGGCATGTGTTAGGATATACATTGGAGTATGTTAAGGGACATGTTAGAGTGCTTGTAAGGTTTAGAGTGTCTGTTTAGGTACTTGTCGCTGTACATGTTAGGGTGTGTAGTAGGATTTGTGTTAATAGTGAGGCTATTCGTTAGGTTATTTGTTAGGGTTAGGGCTTGTGTGAGGGCACAGGTTAGGGTTAAGCTACGTGTAATGGTATTGTTTGTTACATACGATGTACTCATTAGGGTACATGTGAGGTTTAGAGTATGTGGTAGTGGTTAAGATTTGTGTTGTATAAAACAGCTAGAAAACCAAGAAAAAATGGAACCTAAAGTTACTAGACAGAGCCAGATAACCAAATTAAGAGCAGAGATTAACCAATTAGAAAATCAGAAAATTATAGCCCAAATTAACCAAACAAAAAGCTGGTTCTTTGAAAAAATAAACAAAATTGATGGACCGTTGGCAAGATTAATTAAAAAAAGAAGACAGGAAACCCACATTAACAGGATTAGGGATGCCACGGGAAAAATCACAACATGTACCCAAGATATCCAAACAATCCTAATGGACTACTTTCAAAAGTTATACTCTCAAAAGGAATAAAAACTGGCAGAAATGGATGCATTTTTAGAGAAATAATAAGCCAATATCCTACAACGAGATACAGGAAGTTATCAAAAGTTTTCCAGCAACAACAACAAAAAAAGCCCAGGACCAGATGGATTCACAGCAGAATTCTATAAGACCTTTAAAGAAGAACTAATACCCATACTCCTCAAGCTCTTCAGAGAAACAGAGAAGGAGGGAGGTATCCCAAACTCATTCTACGAAGCCAACATTACACTCATCCCCAAACCAGGCAAAGACCCAACCAAAAAGGAGAATTACAGGCCAATTTCCTTGATAAACACAGATGCAGAGATCCTTAACAAGAGCTAACGGAATCCAGAAACACATAAAAAAGCCATACACTATGACCAGGTAGGCTTCATCCCAGAGATGCAGGGATGGTTTAACATATGTAAGTCAATAAATGTAATCCAACACATCAATAGAGCCAAGGTCAAGAATCACATGATTATTGCCACAGATGCAGAAAAGGCCTTTGATAAAATTCAGCATTCATTCATGCTAAAAGCTCTGGAGAAAATAGGAATCGAAGGAACATTTCTTAAAACAATAAAAGCCATTTATGACAGACCAATAGCCAATATTATACTTAATGGGGAAAAGCTACAACCAATTCTCCTAAAATCAGGAACAAGGCAAGAATGCCCACTGTCTCCACTCCTCTTCAATATAGTCCTGGAACCCTTAGCCAGGGCAATAAAGCAAGAAAAAGACATTAAAGGAGTACGCATAGGGAAATATGAAGTTAAACTATCTCTTTTTGCAGACGACATGATACTATACTTTCACGATCCCAAAAACTCCATCCCCAAACTCTTAGAAATCATAAATTGCTTCGGCAAAGTAGCAGGATACAAAATAAACCCACAAAAATCAGTTGCCTTCCTGTACACTGACAATGTACAAGAAGAGAGGGAAATAAAGGGAGCAACCCCATTCACAATAACCTCCCCCAAAATAAAATATTTAGGAATTGACCTAACCAAAGATGTAAAAGAACTATTTAATGAAAACTATAAAAATTTAAAGAAGGAAATTGCAGAAAACACTAGGAAATGGAAAGACCTCCCATGCTCTTGGATAGGCCAACTTGATATAGTGAAGATGGTAATACTGCCAAAATTAATATACAAATTCAATGCAATTCCTATTAAAATCCCAATGACGTACATCACTGACATACAGAAAAGTCCAAAAATTCATATGGAACAACAAAAGACCTAGAATATCCAAAATAATTCTAGGGAATAAAGACAACATGGGAGGGATATCCATGCCAAACTTCAAACTCTACTACAGAGCTATAATAACAAAGACAGCATGGTACTGGCACAAAAACAGACCCAAAGACCAATGGAATAGAATAGAAGATCCAGAAATAAATCCACAGGCCTACAGCCAGCTGATATTCGACAATGGAGCCAAAGACATACAATGGAAGAAACAGCCTCTTCAACCACAGGTGCTGGGAAAACTGGGCGGCCAAATGCAGAAAACTAAAAGTG
>NW_024870995.1:0-12500 GCF_019054845.1 Dipodomys spectabilis | reverse complement strand
TAGGGTTAGGGTTAGGGTTAGGGTTAGGGTTAGGGTTAGGGTTAGGGTTAGGGTTAGGGTTAGGGTTAGGGTTAGGGTTAGGGTTAGGGTTAGGGTTAGGGTTAGGGTTAGGGTTAGGGTTAGGGTTAGGGTTAGGGTTAGGGTTAGGGTTAGGGTTAGGGTTAGGGTTAGGGTTAGGGTTAGGGTTAGGGTTAGGGTTAGGGTTAGGGTTAGGGTTAGGGTTAGGGTTAGGGTTAGGGTTAGGGTTAGGGTTAGGGTTAGGGTTAGGGTTAGGGTTAGGGTTAGGGTTAGGGTTAGGGTTAGGGTTAGGGTTAGGGTTAGGGTTAGGGTTAGGGTTAGGGTTAGGGTTAGGGTTAGGGTTAGGGTTAGGGTTAGGGTTAGGGTTAGGGTTAGGGTTAGGGTTAGGGTTAGGGTTAGGGTTAGGGTTAGGGTTAGGGTTAGGGTTAGGGTTAGGGTTAGGGTTAGGGTTAGGGTTAGGGTTAGGGTTAGGGTTAGGGTTAGGGTTAGGGTTAGGGTTAGGGTTAGGGTTAGGGTTAGGGTTAGGGTTAGGGTTAGGGTTAGGGTTAGGGTTAGGGTTAGGGTTAGGGTTAGGGTTAGGGTTAGGGTTAGGGTTAGGGTTAGGGTTAGGGTTAGGGTTAGGGTTAGGGTTAGGGTTAGGGTTAGGGTTAGGGTTAGGGTTAGGGTTAGGGTTAGGGTTAGGGTTAGGGTTAGGGTTAGGGTTAGGGTTAGGGTTAGGGTTAGGGTTAGGGTTAGGGTTAGGGTTAGGGTTAGGGTTAGGGTTAGGGTTAGGGTTAGGGTTAGGGTTAGGGTTAGGGTTAGGGTTAGGGTTAGGGTTAGGGTTAGGGTTAGGGTTAGGGTTAGGGTTAGGGTTAGGGTTAGGGTTAGGGTTAGGGTTAGGGTTAGGGTTAGGGTTAGGGTTAGGGTTAGGGTTAGGGTTAGGGTTAGGGTTAGGGTTAGGGTTAGGGTTAGGGTTAGGGTTAGGGTTAGGGTTAGGGTTAGGGTTAGGGTTAGGGTTAGGGTTAGGGTTAGGGTTAGGGTTAGGGTTAGGGTTAGGGTTAGGGTTAGGGTTAGGGTTAGGGTTAGGGTTAGGGTTAGGGTTAGGGTTAGGGTTAGGGTTAGGGTTAGGGTTAGGGTTAGGGTTAGGGTTAGGGTTAGGGTTAGGGTTAGGGTTAGGGTTAGGGTTAGGGTTAGGGTTAGGGTTAGGGTTAGGGTTAGGGTTAGGGTTAGGGTTAGGGTTAGGGTTAGGGTTAGGGTTAGGGTTAGGGTTAGGGTTAGGGTTAGGGTTAGGGTTAGGGTTAGGGTTAGGGTTAGGGTTAGGGTTAGGGTTAGGGTTAGGGTTAGGGTTAGGGTTAGGGTTAGGGTTAGGGTTAGGGTTAGGGTTAGGGTTAGGGTTAGGGTTAGGGTTAGGGTTAGGGTTAGGGTTAGGGTTAGGGTTAGGGTTAGGGTTAGGGTTAGGGTTAGGGTTAGGGTTAGGGTTAGGGTTAGGGTTAGGGTTAGGGTTAGGGTTAGGGTTAGGGTTAGGGTTAGGGTTAGGGTTAGGGTTAGGGTTAGGGTTAGGGTTAGGGTTAGGGTTAGGGTTAGGGTTAGGGTTAGGGTTAGGGTTAGGGTTAGGGTTAGGGTTAGGGTTAGGGTTAGGGTTAGGGTTAGGGTTAGGGTTAGGGTTAGGGTTAGGGTTAGGGTTAGGGTTAGGGTTAGGGTTAGGGTTAGGGTTAGGGTTAGGGTTAGGGTTAGGGTTAGGGTTAGGGTTAGGGTTAGGGTTAGGGTTAGGGTTAGGGTTAGGGTTAGGGTTAGGGTTAGGGTTAGGGTTAGGGTTAGGGTTAGGGTTAGGGTTAGGGTTAGGGTTAGGGTTAGGGTTAGGGTTAGGGTTAGGGTTAGGGTTAGGGTTAGGGTTAGGG
Source organism: Dipodomys spectabilis (assembly GCF_019054845.1). NCBI lineage: Eukaryota > Metazoa > Chordata > Mammalia > Rodentia > Heteromyidae > Dipodomys > Dipodomys spectabilis. The sequence continues at coordinate 10,605 of NW_024870995.1, read as the reverse complement.
TTAGGGTTAGGGTTAGGGTTAGGGTTAGGGTTAGGGTTAGGGTTAGGGTTAGGGTTAGGGTTAGGGTTAGGGTTAGGGTTAGGGTTAGGGTTAGGGTTAGGGTTAGGGTTAGGGTTAGGGTTAGGGTTAGGGTTAGGGTTAGGGTTAGGGTTAGGGTTAGGGTTAGGGTTAGGGTTAGGGTTAGGGTTAGGGTTAGGGTTAGGGTTAGGGTTAGGGTTAGGGTTAGGGTTAGGGTTAGGGTTAGGGTTAGGGTTAGGGTTAGGGTTAGGGTTAGGGTTAGGGTTAGGGTTAGGGTTAGGGTTAGGGTTAGGGTTAGGGTTAGGGTTAGGGTTAGGGTTAGGGTTAGGGTTAGGGTTAGGGTTAGGGTTAGGGTTAGGGTTAGGGTTAGGGTTAGGGTTAGGGTTAGGGTTAGGGTTAGGGTTAGGGTTAGGGTTAGGGTTAGGGTTAGGGTTAGGGTTAGGGTTAGGGTTAGGGTTAGGGTTAGGGTTAGGGTTAGGGTTAGGGTTAGGGTTAGGGTTAGGGTTAGGGTTAGGGTTAGGGTTAGGGTTAGGGTTAGGGTTAGGGTTAGGGTTAGGGTTAGGGTTAGGGTTAGGGTTAGGGTTAGGGTTAGGGTTAGGGTTAGGGTTAGGGTTAGGGTTAGGGTTAGGGTTAGGGTTAGGGTTAGGGTTAGGGTTAGGGTTAGGGTTAGGGTTAGGGTTAGGGTTAGGGTTAGGGTTAGGGTTAGGGTTAGGGTTAGGGTTAGGGTTAGGGTTAGGGTTAGGGTTAGGGTTAGGGTTAGGGTTAGGGTTAGGGTTAGGGTTAGGGTTAGGGTTAGGGTTAGGGTTAGGGTTAGGGTTAGGGTTAGGGTTAGGGTTAGGGTTAGGGTTAGGGTTAGGGTTAGGGTTAGGGTTAGGGTTAGGGTTAGGGTTAGGGTTAGGGTTAGGGTTAGGGTTAGGGTTAGGGTTAGGGTTAGGGTTAGGGTTAGGGTTAGGGTTAGGGTTAGGGTTAGGGTTAGGGTTAGGGTTAGGGTTAGGGTTAGGGTTAGGGTTAGGGTTAGGGTTAGGGTTAGGGTTAGGGTTAGGGTTAGGGTTAGGGTTAGGGTTAGGGTTAGGGTTAGGGTTAGGGTTAGGGTTAGGGTTAGGGTTAGGGTTAGGGTTAGGGTTAGGGTTAGGGTTAGGGTTAGGGTTAGGGTTAGGGTTAGGGTTAGGGTTAGGGTTAGGGTTAGGGTTAGGGTTAGGGTTAGGGTTAGGGTTAGGGTTAGGGTTAGGGTTAGGGTTAGGGTTAGGGTTAGGGTTAGGGTTAGGGTTAGGGTTAGGGTTAGGGTTAGGGTTAGGGTTAGGGTTAGGGTTAGGGTTAGGGTTAGGGTTAGGGTTAGGGTTAGGGTTAGGGTTAGGGTTAGGGTTAGGGTTAGGGTTAGGGTTAGGGTTAGGGTTAGGGTTAGGGTTAGGGTTAGGGTTAGGGTTAGGGTTAGGGTTAGGGTTAGGGTTAGGGTTAGGGTTAGGGTTAGGGTTAGGGTTAGGGTTAGGGTTAGGGTTAGGGTTAGGGTTAGGGTTAGGGTTAGGGTTAGGGTTAGGGTTAGGGTTAGGGTTAGGGTTAGGGTTAGGGTTAGGGTTAGGGTTAGGGTTAGGGTTAGGGTTAGGGTTAGGGTTAGGGTTAGGGTTAGGGTTAGGGTTAGGGTTAGGGTTAGGGTTAGGGTTAGGGTTAGGGTTAGGGTTAGGGTTAGGGTTAGGGTTAGGGTTAGGGTTAGGGTTAGGGTTAGGGTTAGGGTTAGGGTTAGGGTTAGGGTTAGGGTTAGGGTTAGGGTTAGGGTTAGGGTTAGGGTTAGGGTTAGGGTTAGGGTTAGGGTTAGGGTTAGGGTTAGGGTTAGGGTTAGGGTTAGGGTTAGGGTTAGGGTTAGGGTTAGGGTTAGGGTTAGGGTTAGGGTTAGGGTTAGGGTTAGGGTTAGGGTTAGGGTTAGGGTTAGGGTTAGGGTTAGGGTTAGGGTTAGGGTTAGGGTTAGGGTTAGGGTTAGGGTTAGGGTTAGGGTTAGGGTTAGGGTTAGGGTTAGGGTTAGGGTTAGGGTTAGGGTTAGGGTTAGGGTTAGGGTTAGGGTTAGGGTTAGGGTTAGGGTTAGGGTTAGGGTTAGGGTTAGGGTTAGGGTTAGGGTTAGGGTTAGGGTTAGGGTTAGGGTTAGGGTTAGGGTTAGGGTTAGGGTTAGGGTTAGGGTTAGGGTTAGGGTTAGGGTTAGGGTTAGGGTTAGGGTTAGGGTTAGGGTTAGGGTTAGGGTTAGGGTTAGGGTTAGGGTTAGGGTTAGGGTTAGGGTTAGGGTTAGGGTTAGGGTTAGGGTTAGGGTTAGGGTTGGTAGGGTTAGGGTTAGGGTTAGGGTTAGGGTTAGGGTTAGGGTTAGGGTTAGGGTTAGGGTTAGGGTTAGGGTTAGGGTTAGGGTTAGGGTTAGGGTTAGGGTTAGGGTTAGGGTTAGGGTTAGGGTTAGGGTTAGGGTTAGGGTTAGGGTTAGGGTTAGGGTTAGAGGGTTAGGGTTAGGGTTAGGGTTAGGGTTAGGGTTAGGGTTAGGGTTAGGGTTAGGGTTAGGGTTAGGGTTAGGGTTAGGGTTAGGGTTAGGGTTAGGGTTAGGGTTAGGGTTAGGGTTAGGGTTAGGGTTAGGGTTAGGGTTAGGGTTAGGGTTAGGGTTAGGGTTAGGGTTAGGGTTAGGGTTAGGGTTAGGGTTAGGGTTAGGGTTAGGGTTAGGGTTAGGGTTAGGGTTAGGGTTAGGGTTAGGGTTAGGGTTAGGGTTAGGGTTAGGGTTAGGGTTAGGGTTAGGGTTAGGGTTAGGGTTAGGGTTAGGGTTAGGGTTAGGGTTAGGGTTAGGGTTAGGGTTAGGGTTAGGGTTAGGGTTAGGGTTAGGGTTAGGGTTAGGGTTAGGGTTAGGGTTAGGGTTAGGGTTAGGGTTAGGGTTAGGGTTAGGGTTAGGGTTAGGGTTAGGGTTAGGGTTAGGGTTAGGGTTAGGGTTAGGGTTAGGGTTAGGGTTAGGGTTAGGGTTAGGGTTAGGGTTAGGGTTAGGGTTAGGGTTAGGGTTAGGGTTAGGGTTAGGGTTAGGGTTAGGGTTAGGGTTAGGGTTAGGGTTAGGGTTAGGGTTAGGGTTAGGGTTAGGGTTAGGGTTAGGGTTAGGGTTAGGGTTAGGGTTAGGGTTAGGGTTAGGGTTAGGGTTAGGGTTAGGGTTAGGGTTAGGGTTAGGGTTAGGGTTAGGGTTAGGGTTAGGGTTAGGGTTAGGGTTAGGGTTAGGGTTAGGGTTAGGGTTAGGGTTAGGGTTAGGGTTAGGGTTAGGGTTAGGGTTAGGGTTAGGGTTAGGGTTAGGGTTAGGGTTAGGGTTAGGGTTAGGGTTAGGGTTAGGGTTAGGGTTAGGGTTAGGGTTAGGGTTAGGGTTAGGGTTAGGGTTAGGGTTAGGGTTAGGGTTAGGGTTAGGGTTAGGGTTAGGGTTAGGGTTAGGGTTAGGGTTAGGGTTAGGGTTAGGGTTAGGGTTAGGGTTAGGGTTAGGGTTAGGGTTAGGGTTAGGGTTAGGGTTAGGGTTAGGGTTAGGGTTAGGGTTAGGGTTAGGGTTAGGGTTAGGGTTAGGGTTAGGGTTAGGGTTAGGGTTAGGGTTAGGGTTAGGGTTAGGGTTAGGGTTAGGGTTAGGGTTAGGGTTAGGGTTAGGGTTAGGGTTAGGGTTAGGGTTAGGGTTAGGGTTAGGGTTAGGGTTAGGGTTAGGGTTAGGGTTAGGGTTAGGGTTAGGGTTAGGGTTAGGGTTAGGGTTAGGGTTAGGGTTAGGGTTAGGGTTAGGGTTAGGGTTAGGGTTAGGGTTAGGGTTAGGGTTAGGGTTAGGGTTAGGGTTAGGGTTAGGGTTAGGGTTAGGGTTAGGGTTAGGGTTAGGGTTAGGGTTAGGGTTAGGGTTAGGGTTAGGGTTAGGGTTAGGGTTAGGGTTAGGGTTAGGGTTAGGGTTAGGGTTAGGGTTAGGGTTAGGGTTAGGGTTAGGGTTAGGGTTAGGGTTAGGGTTAGGGTTAGGGTTAGGGTTAGGGTTAGGGTTAGGGTTAGGGTTAGGGTTAGGGTTAGGGTTAGGGTTAGGGTTAGGGTTAGGGTTAGGGTTAGGGTTAGGGTTAGGGTTAGGGTTAGGGTTAGGGTTAGGGTTAGGGTTAGGGTTAGGGTTAGGGTTAGGGTTAGGGTTAGGGTTAGGGTTAGGGTTAGGGTTAGGGTTAGGGTTAGGGTTAGGGTTAGGGTTAGGGTTAGGGTTAGGGTTAGGGTTAGGGTTAGGGTTAGGGTTAGGGTTAGGGTTAGGGTTAGGGTTAGGGTTAGGGTTAGGGTTAGGGTTAGGGTTAGGGTTAGGGTTAGGGTTAGGGTTAGGGTTAGGGTTAGGGTTAGGGTTAGGGTTAGGGTTAGGGTTAGGGTTAGGGTTAGGGTTAGGGTTAGGGTTAGGGTTAGGGTTAGGGTTAGGGTTAGGGTTAGGGTTAGGGTTAGGGTTAGGGTTAGGGTTAGGGTTAGGGTTAGGGTTAGGGTTAGGGTTAGGGTTAGGGTTAGGGTTAGGGTTAGGGTTAGGGTTAGGGTTAGGGTTAGGGTTAGGGTTAGGGTTAGGGTTAGGGTTAGGGTTAGGGTTAGGGTTAGGGTTAGGGTTAGGGTTAGGGTTAGGGTTAGGGTTAGGGTTAGGGTTAGGGTTAGGGTTAGGGTTAGGGTTAGGGTTAGGGTTAGGGTTAGGGTTAGGGTTAGGGTTAGGGTTAGGGTTAGGGTTAGGGTTAGGGTTAGGGTTAGGGTTAGGGTTAGGGTTAGGGTTAGGGTTAGGGTTAGGGTTAGGGTTAGGGTTAGGGTTAGGGTTAGGGTTAGGGTTAGGGTTAGGGTTAGGGTTAGGGTTAGGGTTAGGGTTAGGGTTAGGGTTAGGGTTAGGGTTAGGGTTAGGGTTAGGGTTAGGGTTAGGGTTAGGGTTAGGGTTAGGGTTAGGGTTAGGGTTAGGGTTAGGGTTAGGGTTAGGGTTAGGGTTAGGGTTAGGGTTAGGGTTAGGGTTAGGGTTAGGGTTAGGGTTAGGGTTAGGGTTAGGGTTAGGGTTAGGGTTAGGGTTAGGGTTAGGGTTAGGGTTAGGGTTAGGGTTAGGGTTAGGGTTAGGGTTAGGGTTAGGGTTAGGGTTAGGGTTAGGGTTAGGGTTAGGGTTAGGGTTAGGGTTAGGGTTAGGGTTAGGGTTAGGGTTAGGGTTAGGGTTAGGGTTAGGGTTAGGGTTAGGGTTAGGGTTAGGGTTAGGGTTAGGGTTAGGGTTAGGGTTAGGGTTAGGGTTAGGGTTAGGGTTAGGGTTAGGGTTAGGGTTAGGGTTAGGGTTAGGGTTAGGGTTAGGGTTAGGGTTAGGGTTAGGGTTAGGGTTAGGGTTAGGGTTAGGGTTAGGGTTAGGGTTAGGGTTAGGGTTAGGGTTAGGGTTAGGGTTAGGGTTAGGGTTAGGGTTAGGGTTAGGGTTAGGGTTAGGGTTAGGGTTAGGGTTAGGGTTAGGGTTAGGGTTAGGGTTAGGGTTAGGGTTAGGGTTAGGGTTAGGGTTAGGGTTAGGGTTAGGGTTAGGGTTAGGGTTAGGGTTAGGGTTAGGGTTAGGGTTAGGGTTAGGGTTAGGGTTAGGGTTAGGGTTAGGGTTAGGGTTAGGGTTAGGGTTAGGGTTAGGGTTAGGGTTAGGGTTAGGGTTAGGGTTAGGGTTAGGGTTAGGGTTAGGGTTAGGGTTAGGGTTAGGGTTAGGGTTAGGGTTAGGGTTAGGGTTAGGGTTAGGGTTAGGGTTAGGGTTAGGGTTAGGGTTAGGGTTAGGGTTAGGGTTAGGGTTAGGGTTAGGGTTAGGGTTAGGGTTAGGGTTAGGGTTAGGGTTAGGGTTAGGGTTAGGGTTAGGGTTAGGGTTAGGGTTAGGGTTAGGGTTAGGGTTAGGGTTAGGGTTAGGGTTAGGGTTAGGGTTAGGGTTAGGGTTAGGGTTAGGGTTAGGGTTAGGGTTAGGGTTAGGGTTAGGGTTAGGGTTAGGGTTAGGGTTAGGGTTAGGGTTAGGGTTAGGGTTAGGGTTAGGGTTAGGGTTAGGGTTAGGGTTAGGGTTAGGGTTAGGGTTAGGGTTAGGGTTAGGGTTAGGGTTAGGGTTAGGGTTAGGGTTAGGGTTAGGGTTAGGGTTAGGGTTAGGGTTAGGGTTAGGGTTAGGGTTAGGGTTAGGGTTAGGGTTAGGGTTAGGGTTAGGGTTAGGGTTAGGGTTAGGGTTAGGGTTAGGGTTAGGGTTAGGGTTAGGGTTAGGGTTAGGGTTAGGGTTAGGGTTAGGGTTAGGGTTAGGGTTAGGGTTAGGGTTAGGGTTAGGGTTAGGGTTAGGGTTAGGGTTAGGGTTAGGGTTAGGGTTAGGGTTAGGGTTAGGGTTAGGGTTAGGGTTAGGGTTAGGGTTAGGGTTAGGGTTAGGGTTAGGGTTAGGGTTAGGGTTAGGGTTAGGGTTAGGGTTAGGGTTAGGGTTAGGGTTAGGGTTAGGGTTAGGGTTAGGGTTAGGGTTAGGGTTAGGGTTAGGGTTAGGGTTAGGGTTAGGGTTAGGGTTAGGGTTAGGGTTAGGGTTAGGGTTAGGGTTAGGGTTAGGGTTAGGGTTAGGGTTAGGGTTAGGGTTAGGGTTAGGGTTAGGGTTAGGGTTAGGGTTAGGGTTAGGGTTAGGGTTAGGGTTAGGGTTAGGGTTAGGGTTAGGGTTAGGGTTAGGGTTAGGGTTAGGGTTAGGGTTAGGGTTAGGGTTAGGGTTAGGGTTAGGGTTAGGGTTAGGGTTAGGGTTAGGGTTAGGGTTAGGGTTAGGGTTAGGGTTAGGGTTAGGGTTAGGGTTAGGGTTAGGGTTAGGGTTAGGGTTAGGGTTAGGGTTAGGGTTAGGGTTAGGGTTAGGGTTAGGGTTAGGGTTAGGGTTAGGGTTAGGGTTAGGGTTAGGGTTAGGGTTAGGGTTAGGGTTAGGGTTAGGGTTAGGGTTAGGGTTAGGGTTAGGGTTAGGGTTAGGGTTAGGGTTAGGGTTAGGGTTAGGGTTAGGGTTAGGGTTAGGGTTAGGGTTAGGGTTAGGGTTAGGGTTAGGGTTAGGGTTAGGGTTAGGGTTAGGGTTAGGGTTAGGGTTAGGGTTAGGGTTAGGGTTAGGGTTAGGGTTAGGGTTAGGGTTAGGGTTAGGGTTAGGGTTAGGGTTAGGGTTAGGGTTAGGGTTAGGGTTAGGGTTAGGGTTAGGGTTAGGGTTAGGGTTAGGGTTAGGGTTAGGGTTAGGGTTAGGGTTAGGGTTAGGGTTAGGGTTAGGGTTAGGGTTAGGGTTAGGGTTAGGGTTAGGGTTAGGGTTAGGGTTAGGGTTAGGGTTAGGGTTAGGGTTAGGGTTAGGGTTAGGGTTAGGGTTAGGGTTAGGGTTAGGGTTAGGGTTAGGGTTAGGGTTAGGGTTAGGGTTAGGGTTAGGGTTAGGGTTAGGGTTAGGGTTAGGGTTAGGGTTAGGGTTAGGGTTAGGGTTAGGGTTAGGGTTAGGGTTAGGGTTAGGGTTAGGGTTAGGGTTAGGGTTAGGGTTAGGGTTAGGGTTAGGGTTAGGGTTAGGGTTAGGGTTAGGGTTAGGGTTAGGGTTAGGGTTAGGGTTAGGGTTAGGGTTAGGGTTAGGGTTAGGGTTAGGGTTAGGGTTAGGGTTAGGGTTAGGGTTAGGGTTAGGGTTAGGGTTAGGGTTAGGGTTAGGGTTAGGGTTAGGGTTAGGGTTAGGGTTAGGGTTAGGGTTAGGGTTAGGGTTAGGGTTAGGGTTAGGGTTAGGGTTAGGGTTAGGGTTAGGGTTAGGGTTAGGGTTAGGGTTAGGGTTAGGGTTAGGGTTAGGGTTAGGGTTAGGGTTAGGGTTAGGGTTAGGGTTAGGGTTAGGGTTAGGGTTAGGGTTAGGGTTAGGGTTAGGGTTAGGGTTAGGGTTAGGGTTAGGGTTAGGGTTAGGGTTAGGGTTAGGGTTAGGGTTAGGGTTAGGGTTAGGGTTAGGGTTAGGGTTAGGGTTAGGGTTAGGGTTAGGGTTAGGGTTAGGGTTAGGGTTAGGGTTAGGGTTAGGGTTAGGGTTAGGGTTAGGGTTAGGGTTAGGGTTAGGGTTAGGGTTAGGGTTAGGGTTAGGGTTAGGGTTAGGGTTAGGGTTAGGGTTAGGGTTAGGGTTAGGGTTAGGGTTAGGGTTAGGGTTAGGGTTAGGGTTAGGGTTAGGGTTAGGGTTAGGGTTAGGGTTAGGGTTAGGGTTAGGGTTAGGGTTAGGGTTAGGGTTAGGGTTAGGGTTAGGGTTAGGGTTAGGGTTAGGGTTAGGGTTAGGGTTAGGGTTAGGGTTAGGGTTAGGGTTAGGGTTAGGGTTAGGGTTAGGGTTAGGGTTAGGGTTAGGGTTAGGGTTAGGGTTAGGGTTAGGGTTAGGGTTAGGGTTAGGGTTAGGGTTAGGGTTAGGGTTAGGGTTAGGGTTAGGGTTAGGGTTAGGGTTAGGGTTAGGGTTAGGGTTAGGGTTAGGGTTAGGGTTAGGGTTAGGGTTAGGGTTAGGGTTAGGGTTAGGGTTAGGGTTAGGGTTAGGGTTAGGGTTAGGGTTAGGGTTAGGGTTAGGGTTAGGGTTAGGGTTAGGGTTAGGGTTAGGGTTAGGGTTAGGGTTAGGGTTAGGGTTAGGGTTAGGGTTAGGGTTAGGGTTAGGGTTAGGGTTAGGGTTAGGGTTAGGGTTAGGGTTAGGGTTAGGGTTAGGGTTAGGGTTAGGGTTAGGGTTAGGGTTAGGGTTAGGGTTAGGGTTAGGGTTAGGGTTAGGGTTAGGGTTAGGGTTAGGGTTAGGGTTAGGGTTAGGGTTAGGGTTAGGGTTAGGGTTAGGGTTAGGGTTAGGGTTAGGGTTAGGGTTAGGGTTAGGGTTAGGGTTAGGGTTAGGGTTAGGGTTAGGGTTAGGGTTAGGGTTAGGGTTAGGGTTAGGGTTAGGGTTAGGGTTAGGGTTAGGGTTAGGGTTAGGGTTAGGGTTAGGGTTAGGGTTAGGGTTAGGGTTAGGGTTAGGGTTAGGGTTAGGGTTAGGGTTAGGGTTAGGGTTAGGGTTAGGGTTAGGGTTAGGGTTAGGGTTAGGGTTAGGGTTAGGGTTAGGGTTAGGGTTAGGGTTAGGGTTAGGGTTAGGGTTAGGGTTAGGGTTAGGGTTAGGGTTAGGGTTAGGGTTAGGGTTAGGGTTAGGGTTAGGGTTAGGGTTAGGGTTAGGGTTAGGGTTAGGGTTAGGGTTAGGGTTAGGGTTAGGGTTAGGGTTAGGGTTAGGGTTAGGGTTAGGGTTAGGGTTAGGGTTAGGGTTAGGGTTAGGGTTAGGGTTAGGGTTAGGGTTAGGGTTAGGGTTAGGGTTAGGGTTAGGGTTAGGGTTAGGGTTAGGGTTAGGGTTAGGGTTAGGGTTAGGGTTAGGGTTAGGGTTAGGGTTAGGGTTAGGGTTAGGGTTAGGGTTAGGGTTAGGGTTAGGGTTAGGGTTAGGGTTAGGGTTAGGGTTAGGGTTAGGGTTAGGGTTAGGGTTAGGGTTAGGGTTAGGGTTAGGGTTAGGGTTAGGGTTAGGGTTAGGGTTAGGGTTAGGGTTAGGGTTAGGGTTAGGGTTAGGGTTAGGGTTAGGGTTAGGGTTAGGGTTAGGGTTAGGGTTAGGGTTAGGGTTAGGGTTAGGGTTAGGGTTAGGGTTAGGGTTAGGGTTAGGGTTAGGGTTAGGGTTAGGGTTAGGGTTAGGGTTAGGGTTAGGGTTAGGGTTAGGGTTAGGGTTAGGGTTAGGGTTAGGGTTAGGGTTAGGGTTAGGGTTAGGGTTAGGGTTAGGGTTAGGGTTAGGGTTAGGGTTAGGGTTAGGGTTAGGGTTAGGGTTAGGGTTAGGGTTAGGGTTAGGGTTAGGGTTAGGGTTAGGGTTAGGGTTAGGGTTAGGGTTAGGGTTAGGGTTAGGGTTAGGGTTAGGGTTAGGGTTAGGGTTAGGGTTAGGGTTAGGGTTAGGGTTAGGGTTAGGGTTAGGGTTAGGGTTAGGGTTAGGGTTAGGGTTAGGGTTAGGGTTAGGGTTAGGGTTAGGGTTAGGGTTAGGGTTAGGGTTAGGGTTAGGGTTAGGGTTAGGGTTAGGGTTAGGGTTAGGGTTAGGGTTAGGGTTAGGGTTAGGGTTAGGGTTAGGGTTAGGGTTAGGGTTAGGGTTAGGGTTAGGGTAGGGTTAGGGTTAGGGTTAGGGTTAGGGTTAGGGTTAGGGTTAGGGTTAGGGTTAGGGTTAGGGTTAGGGTTAGGGTTAGGGTTAGGGTTAGGGTTAGGGTTAGGGTTAGGGTTAGGGTTAGGGTTAGGGTTAGGGTTAGGGTTAGGGTTAGGGTTAGGGTTAGGGTTAGGGTTAGGGTTAGGGTTAGGGTTAGGGTTAGGGTTAGGGTTAGGGTTAGGGTTAGGGTTAGGGTTAGGGTTAGGGTTAGGGTTAGGGTTAGGGTTAGGGTTAGGGTTAGGGTTAGGGTTAGGGTTAGGGTTAGGGTTAGGGTTAGGGTTAGGGTTAGGGTTAGGGTTAGGGTTAGGGTTAGGGTTAGGGTTAGGGTTAGGGTTAGGGTTAGGGTTAGGGTTAGGGTTAGGGTTAGGGTTAGGGTTAGGGTTAGGGTTAGGGTTAGGGTTAGGGTTAGGGTTAGGGTTAGGGTTAGGGTTAGGGTTAGGGTTAGGGTTAGGGTTAGGGTTAGGGTTAGGGTTAGGGTTAGGGTTAGGGTTAGGGTTAGG